>NC_041392.1:706732996-706738686 GCF_002162155.2 Triticum dicoccoides | reverse complement strand
TAACCGCCCACGATGTACACTAGGAGGCGTAGAGAGAGGTTACACGAGCAGAACACGGGATGCTCAGCCCGGGTGGGTTCAAGGTGGCATGAGATTAGCTATGTCTTTAACGCCAGCCAAGGCCCAAACCCTAGCATCGTCCTTGATGGCCTGGAGAAGTAGCACGGCGGAGGAGCTAGCATTGTCGAAGATGCATGCGTTGCGGTGACGCCAGAGGGACCATGCGGCGAGAAGCACCAGGGAGGAGAGCCCTTTGCGCATGGCGGTAGGCGCGGCCGCGACCGAGGCCGACCACCAGCCCAAGAAGGAGGCCTCGGGGTCCTGGGGAGGGGGGATCGGGGCACGGTACCAAGCGAGAATCTCGTTACAACAATGGCTTGACTTTGCGGCTATGGCGGTTTGATATTGCGCAGCACAACAGTCCAGCCTTGTGAAAGTAAAAAAAAACAGCGGCCGATCTTGCAACATTGCGTGTACAACACTGACCGCCATACGGTGCCATGCATCCCGACTTGCAGCGTCGTGACGCCGGCTTTGCATCATAAAAACACAACGAAAAATTGGCTTACAGCAATGGGCACCTGGTCTTGCATCGACGCACTTCCCGTTTGTAGCAGCGAGAAAATATGAATCAATTATGTCATGTCACAGATACAATATGTATCAGAATTCAATTTCAAAAAAGCACTCCCATTTTTTTAATAAAGCTGCAAATTGTAACAAATTAAATTCCGTTTGTTAATTCATCCCATTAACATTATTAATTGGTGCCTATCCTGAATATTTCTTTTCAATTTCTTGAGTTGCATGCTGATTTAGGGTTCTCCCAGAAAAGAAGAGCATGGTGTTGAATTTTTGCTATACTGCATATATACATGTAACTAGTATCTTGGCTACCAATTTGTAGCCTCCTTTGAAATACCCCAAAACATATATGGGTGCATTGGAAATATTGTGGGATTGCTAAATAGGTTTCAAGATATACTCTTCAATTTATTCAGAAAAAATAGGCATACTCTTTAATCCTATATATGTACTTAAGAGAGTGATTCTGCCTAACTTATTTATCTCAACATGCAAGCATGTCGCATCATCATACAATTATGGATGGGATAAGGTTCACCTCAACATGCAGCCATGCAGGGGAAAAGACCCACCAGCACATGCAGCTATGCATGGAAATATATTTTTACTTCTTTTATTCTACTTTTATTCATTAAATACTGTACAATTATACATAATAAGTCATGTAATTTAAATTTTTGGTTCATGTATTATTTTCTAAATTTTTATATTCCACACAATCAAATCTCATTTTTGAAATATAAGGTATAATCTAGTAAGAGTGAGTTAATAAACCCAACAGTGCAATGGATTATTATTTCATACAACCACTATTACATGCAACACAATGGAAGTACCCTGATACAAAGATGATGATTCCTCCATATGAAAGCATGAATGCATGATACGTTACCCAATAGTAGTTGCCAAATCAAAAAGGAAAAAAATACAACTGTGAGCATTATTACTGCTAGTCAAGTTTGCTGTCGGCTACCAAGACGAGAAGTTAGGAATCTCTTCAAATCCATCTGAAAGGGCACAACCACTGGGCAGTTAATTCGTTCGTAGTCCATGTCCATCTCCATCAACTCCTCTATCACTTTATTCTCGAGATCGACAGTATACACATACCCACAGTTGTCCTTGAGGAACAACGTACCACTACCGCTGTTTCTTCCAAAAAGCTCAAGTGTACTAGGCTTGTGTTAAAATCCGCATGCTGCTCGGGGAGTTTTAGGCTGGAGTGCAGAGCCAATGACCACCATCCTCGCTCCCTCCATCATCTTGTTGCATCCAGATATCTAGTCGAAGGCCTGGCCTTTGTAGGTGAAGCAACAAAAGTGTACCCCCGGCGGTGACACTAAGTTGCGGTCTATCGTGAGTTTCTCTTGGGATAACGTATGCCCTTGGGATTGCGATCTTTTTTAGGGAGACGTGGCATGTTTTTAGGTCCACATCAATTGTACACAAGCCGTCGACATCGAATGAAGGGCACCAAGCGAGCCACTATGCCGTGGCATGGCTCACGACGGCTATAGGGTGCTTGAGTGGGCAATGAATGCTGATAAGAACAGGAAGGTATATGGTAGGCCTAGATGCATTCCACCTCGACTCGGCATAAGCGAATGTGTGTAGGTTGCCGTAAGCTATGATTATCACTTTGAAGAAGGCTGAGTAGCCCAGAGAGGGCAAAGGTTCCTCCTCACTCCCCGATGAATAATCTTCACCGGTTATGATGGCATGGTCGCTTTCGTCAAAATTCCAGTTACGCACTAGCGGGAGGAGCACGTCCCATGCATCGGTGAACAGATTGCACACGGCTAGACGAACCACTTTGACGCTCCATGTGTCAAGGCGCACGAGGAGGAGGCCGCCGCGCGCGGCGACTGGCACCGTGTGGTTGAGGAGGCTTCCCTTACGCCGGGGAAGAACATGTGGAGGAAGCGGTGACCTGGGCCGAACCCCGACCACGGCGTCGAGACGAGGGACGTTGCGGAAGCATGGGCGAGCCATTTGGTCGTGAAGAATCCGGTGAGGGACGATGAGGCAAGGCGGCCAAGGAAGGAGGCATCAGCTATGAGGTGGCGCCACCGCCGGCAAGCCGCTGAACAGCGGAAGAGGGCCACCGCATCCCCCACGCGTACGAGGATCTCGCGGATGACATCGTCCGGCAGCGTGACCACGGTGGCCGCCGTCGTTTCTTCCATCGTCTACCGGCGCGATCGCGGGAGAGCGACGTCAATTAGAAAGGATTCAACGTCGTCGGCTGCTGGGGTTACCTACGTAGTAGTAGTACCTAGAGGTGTAGGAATTGAACATATAAATCACGCTGTGTTACCCGCCATTCTGGAGGCATTGAGCGCGCACGACCTTTTTGACCGCATGATCGAATTACTCGCGTAGAAACAGTGCTTTTTTTTGGCTGCTGGCGTTTGGTCAGCCGTCCATTTTTCTTCACATCCGTGGCCAATTCAGCGAAGGATGACAGGTGGGGTCGTGAGCCCGTGGGGCCAGTGACCAGAGGCTGGGTTTCTCTGGACGCTACGTGACCAATTGTTAGAGCGCGGGCTGTTTCTGATTGGGTAAGGGCGATATCAAGAGGTGGATTTCCGCTGGTTTACTCTACCGATTTCTACCCTGCTGTGTTCGGTGGTCCCGGTTGCCGTCTGAGCCCACATCTCAGTGTATTGAGTACACGGGCTGAGCCAAGGGAGGGGCGAGGAGAGACAGGACGAAACCTCTCCCGTAAAACTAGCGCACCAGGCCCAATCCTCTCTGTCCTCGAGCCCCACGCCATTCTCTTCCCTATCCCCGCCGCCCGGCCTCCCCTGCTCCACGGCCGTCCTCCTCAGGGCCTCTCGCGCCGCCGTCTTCTCTGCCGGGCCTCTTCTCCGACGCTCGATGTGCAGTCGGAGCGAACTGCGTTCTCGATCCAGCCGGCTCGGGTGTAGGTCGCCGGCATCTGGCGCCGCGTGCCGTCATTGATTCTGTCTTCCTCCTCTTCTCCATGCCGCCGCCGCCTTCTCCTCTCCTTTCCTCGATGTCGCCAGGGCCTCGCCCTCACTGGCTGCGGTGATGGCGGCGTGGCGGAGCTCGTGGTCGGCCGGAGTCCTCTCCCGCGTCCGTCCCGACGGGGCCGGCGACCTGCAGCCAAAGGGTGACAGCGGCTAGGAGAGAGAGAAGATGAGAGGGAGAGAGAAGAGGAAGGGGACAAGGGAGAAAGAGAGAGGAAAGAGGAGACTAAAGCTTTTTCCCCCAATCCCCTCACAGTCGCCCCCCGAGCTCCTCTTTCCCTCCACTCCCCCGACACCGCCACTTGTGCTCGGCAGGAGGAGTTGCTGCGGTGATGGCAGATGCATGAGGAGGGGGCCGTGGTCATGGCGGCGCGACGGATATCATGTCCGGGTGGCGCGGTTGGTCGAGGCGGAGGTGCCAGCGTGCGGGGTCACGGTCTAGCTGGGCGTGAGGAGAGGGACGGGAAGAGTGGGAGGCGCAAGGACGGCGGCGCTCGCCATCTCTTCTCGTTGCACGTCCCCGTGAGTTCCTCTTTCTAATCCCCTTCCTATCCACAAGTTATCTTTTTATTTTCTGAAATCTATATGTTCGCTCATTGGGCGGCCAGGGATGCTAGAGATTGAGGCCTTGGCAGGAGGAGCTCGAGCCGAGGAGCGCGCCCTCGATCCGGACTCAGCATGAGGAGGGGAGCAGCAGCCGCGTCGGCCTCGTCGCAATGTGTGCAGCAAGCTGAAGACGCGGAAAGAGCGGCGGTCAAGACCACGGTTGCGGCTTCAGGGGCTGCGCACACGTCGAGCAACGGCAAGCGTATCTCATGTCGCACACCGAGGTGAGCTTCTCTCTCTTCAAATCAATGGTCGCTTCATTCCATCTCCTCCCCTTTTTTTCTTCTTCTCAGGCAACAACAGATGACAAGATGCGATGCCCCATCTTCAGCTTGCAGGTTGCTGATTTTGGTCCTCTCCTCTTGTTGGTTTGCTTTGATTAGTAGAACAAGTTGCACAACATGTGTTAATGAAAATGCTTCTCACGGAGGAAACCTTTTTTATGCCTAGACCTGCCTTCTTTCTTAGGAGCATATGCTTGCTGAGACATTATATATGGTCTAAATTTCATAAATAAGGTCATGCATTTTTTGCTTGGGTTCATTTCAATATCTGGAACGTCTGTTCCTTGTGTATGCACACTATTAGTCTTGACTCTCTACCAACAGAACATATGTTCTTTTGCTAGAACACTACCGGAAACTGGCCCTACCCCGACGGCCAAATCAATGCCGACGGCTGCCGTCGGCCTACTTTGCGCTATGCCGACAGCCACGTCTTGGCCGTCGGCGTACCTTGGCCGTCGGGCTACCACGAGCTAAGCCGACGGCACCCGTCGGCATACATATGTCGTCGGCCCAGCTGTGAACATGGCGATAGCAGCCGTCGGCATAACCAGGCCGTCGGCATACCCGTGGGCCCGGCGACCCCGCCCGTGACCAGCGGCTAACGTTGTCAAATCTATGCCGACGGCCTGGACGGCCGGCCGTCGGCATATATCGTCATGCCACGTCATAGATCCGCGGTGCACCGTCCATGAGCTAAGCCGACGGTTGCCGTCGGCATACATGCCACGTCAGCGATCCGCGGCCCGCCGCCCGCCGCCTAAAACCTGGCCGTCTCTATGCCGACGGCATAGCCGTCGGCATAGGTAGACTTTTTTTTCATATGTATTTTTTAAGCTTTTTTATGTATTATTATATAAACTAACATGTAGCATGTTAAATATAAACATACATATGAATATATATGTAGTTTGTATTTTTTCATATATTATGAATATATATATATATATATATATATATATATATATATATATATATATATGGTTTGTATTTTTTCGAGCACGTTAATAATGTGCGGTCATGTTCTTTTGAATATAGATCATTATATTTTATTAAAATCAAAAACAGCTATGCCGACAAAAGTTTTGTGGCGGTTGCAAACGCCCGACACCCGTCTCCAGAGTGTGACCCCCCTCACGTCCGCGGTGTGCCCCCCTCATGGACGGCGCCGGCACCTGGAGGGGGGAAACGGACGCGTCGGGTCTACACGGTGGATGTAGCT
>NC_041392.1:706732227-706732652 GCF_002162155.2 Triticum dicoccoides | reverse complement strand
CCGGATGTTGCTCCCAGGTGTCCCTCTGAGCTGACCTAACACAACCGGGTGGAGAGGTCCACTGTTCAAAGCCTGTCCGTGGAAAGTCAAAGGGCAAGATCTCGTGGTCAACCGCTCTAGGGTTAGGCAGGACAGGGGCCCTGGGGGGGTAGCAATGCCACCGGAGCATCGCACCGGGCCCTCATACATGCGGGATGGTGTGGTGGCATGTCCGAAGAGGCGGCATGCGTCTCCGGGGTTTGGCCCCCCTCACGGACGGCGCCACCGCCGGCACCTGGAGGGGGGAAACGGACGCGTCGGGTCTACACGGAGGGGATCTTGCTGTGGGTCTGGCCCGGATGTTGCTCCAAAGTGTTCCTATGGGCTGACCTAACACAACCGGGTGGAGAGGTCCACTGGTCAAATCCCGTCCGTGCAAAGTCAAA
>NC_041392.1:706730615-706732144 GCF_002162155.2 Triticum dicoccoides | reverse complement strand
GAGGCGGCACACGTCTCCGAGGTTTGGCCCCCCTCACGGACGGCGCCACCGCCGGCACCTGGAGGGGGAAACGGACGCGTCGGGTCTACACGGAGGGGATCTTGCTGTGGGTCTGGCCCGGATGTTGCTCCAAAGTGTTCCTATGGGCTGACCTAACACAACCGGGTGGAGAGGTCCACTGGTCAAATCCCGTCCGTGCAAAGTCAAAGGGCTAGATCCCGTGGTCAAACGCTACAGGGTTAGGCGGGTCGGGGGCCCTGGGGGGTAGCAATGCCACCGGAGCGTCGCACCGGGCCCTCATACATGCGGGGTGGTGCGGTGGCATGTCCGAAGAGGCGGCACACGTCTCCGGGGCGTGGCCCCCCCTAACGGACGGCGATGACACGGTAGTAGCCATTCTGCGGTAACGATGCGGCGTGAATATTATTAAATACTCGGAGCGCGATAAAATCATGAGTTTTTTTGGCACGACGTGTGCACATGTGCTATAGGAACGATAATATTTTTTTCATAATTTTTGGTGATGGAGAAGTATCCGAAAAATCCCCTCTACGCGGATTGCCCTTCGCGCGTCTACGGCTGTGGCCGGCGGCCTCCGGGGCTAGCATGCCGCCAAATCTTGCGTAGGCAGCCTCTCATGTGTTTGGAAGTGTTGTGGTGGTTGCAAACGCCCGACACGCGTGTCCGGGTGTGCCCCCCTCACGGACGGCGCCGCCGCCGGCACCTGGAGGGGGGAAACGGACGCATCGGGTCTACACGGAGGGGATGTAGCTGTCGGTTTGGCCCGGATGTTGCTCCCAGGTGTCCCTCTGAGCTGACCTAACACAACCGGGTGGAGAGGTCCACTGTTCAAAGCCTGTTCGTGGAAAGTCAAAGGGCAAGATCTCGTGGTCAACCGCTCTAGGGTTAGGGAGGACAGGGGCCCTGGGGGGGGGGTAGCAATGCCACCGGAGCGTCGCACCGGGCCCTCATACATGCGGGGTGGTGTGGTGGCATGTCCGAAGAGGCGGCACGCGTCTCCGGGGTTTGGCCCCCCTCACGGACGGCGCCACCGCCGGCACTTGAAGGGGGGAAACGGACGCGTCGGGTCTACACAGAGGGTATCTTGCTGTGGGTCTGGCCCGGATGTTGCTCCAAAGTGTTCCTATGGGCTGACCTAACACAACCGGGTGGAGAGGTCCACTGGTCAAATCCCGTCCGTGCAAAGTCAAAGGGCTAGATCCCGTGGTCAAACGCTACAGGGTTAGGCGTGACGGGGGCCCTGGGAGGGTAGCAATGCCACCGGAGCATCGCACCGGGCCCTCATACATGCGGGGTGGTGTGGTGGCATGTCCTAAGAGGCGACACGTGTCTCCGGGGCGTGGCCCCCCTCACGGATGGCGATGACACGGTAGTAGCCATTCTGCGGTAACGATGCGGCGTGAATATTATTAAATACTCGGAGCGCGATAAAATCATGAGTTTTTTTGCATGACGTGGGCACATGTGCTATAAGAACGATAATATTTTTTTAATAATTTTTGGTGATA
>NC_041392.1:706729591-706730605 GCF_002162155.2 Triticum dicoccoides | reverse complement strand
CCAGGGTTTGGCCCCCCTCACGGACGGCGCCACCACCGGCACCTGGAGGGGGGAAACGGACGCGTCGGGTCTACACGGAGGGGATCTTGCTATGGGTCTGGCCCGGATGTTGCTCCAAAATGTTCCTATGGGCTGACCTAACACAACCGGGTGGAGAGGTCCACTGGTCAAATCCCGTCCGTGCAAAGTCAAAGGGCTAGATCCCGTGGTCAAACGCTACAGGGTTAGGCGGGTCGGGGGCCCTGGGGGGGTAGCAATGCCACCGGAACGTCGCACCGGGCCCTCATACATGCGTGGTGGTGTGGTGGCATGTCCGAAGAGGCGGCACGCGTCTCCGGGGCGTGGCCCCCCTTAACGGACGACGATGACACGGTAGTAGACGGATCAGGCACTCGCATAGTTACCGGATCAGGCACTCGGTAACGGTACCCCTCAGTCAGTTGCTCTCCTATATATCACCTTTCACGAGACCATAGAAAAAAATATACGTGATATTTTAGAAAATTGTTGTACAATATAAAAAAAGATCATGTCATTAAAAATAATGTTTCAAATCATTAAAGAAAATGTATGGTACATTTTAAATAATGTTCTGCATGCAAAAAATATGTATAAGAAAACATTAAAATATTTATAAAAAATAAGAAAACATTATAAAATTTATACAAAATAAGAAAAGTAAAAATAAAAATATGCCGACGGCAAAGCCGTCGGCATAGCTGCGGCCATAGGGAAGCTTGTACGCGGATCGGTGACGTGGTTAATAAAAAAGAAAAAAAAAGTATGCCTACGGCTAAGCCGTCGGCATAGGTGCCACGTGGAGCCCTGAGCTATGCCGACGGCTTAGCCGTCGGCATAGTTGACCTTATCCACTCGCGTTACCCCCATCCACTCACTGTCTCCCCACAACCCGAGCTGCCGCCGCCGCACCCCCCGACCCCGACCTGCGCCGCCGCCGCACCCCCCACCCCGACCTGCCGCCGCCGCCGCACCCCCCACCCCGACCTGCCGCCG
>NC_041392.1:706711703-706728465 GCF_002162155.2 Triticum dicoccoides | reverse complement strand
GCCCCGGCCTCTCCCGACCCCGCCGGCCGCGGCTCCTAGAGCCGGCCGCGGCTCCGTCCGGCCCCGTCCCTCCCGTCCCCGACCGCCCCTGCCTCACCATCCCCTCCACCGCCTCGCCCCCTGCCACGCGCCTCTCGGTGAGCTACGTTTTTTTTCATTTTTTTCCATTTTTTGTACTGTTGGATGGATGAATGAATGCATGGATGGATGTTGGATGTTAGATTGTTAGGTTAGATGTTAGATGTTACGTTGTTAGGTTGATATATAGTTGAATGTTGGATGTTAGGATGTTAGATTGTTAGTTTGCATTATTTTTATCATGATGATCTTGTCATTTGAGATGTGCTCTAAAATTTGTATAAGATGAGTGATTATTTTTATCATGATGATCTTGTCAAAAAAATTGAACCGGACAAAATTTGACACTTGACAAAATATGATTTTTTTCATAGTTTTAAGTGTCAGTGCTTAATGTTAAGTAGCTATGTGAGATGTGCTGCAAAATTATGATATGATCAGTGGTTATTTAATCATGATGATGTTGCAAAAAAATTGAAGGACAAAATTTAACACTTGACGAAACATGATTTTTTTCATAGTTAAAAGTATCAATGCTTAATGTGAGGTGATGACCTAAATTTTTTTCACTCGGTGTAATTAACAGGATTTGTGGTGTTCCATCTTCGTGGAGTGATTGTCGACGTTGGAGGTGTTGGTCCACGATCGTCCGTCTCCTTTGATCGACTACATCGGAGGGTGAGCAACAATTCCATGACCTCGTCCACTTTTTTTCCATGTCACTAGATTAAATTTTCACATCAAGTCGCGTAACCTCGGTCTCCCGTCCGAAAGGGTTGCATCGATAAATATGCATTCAATTGCATATTTATCACCGCAGCTCTTTCGGATTGTCCAGCGCTTTCCACGGACAGCCCGAGGATGTGTAGATTGGGTACATTGTTCATGCTCTACCCCGTTCCGAGACAGGATTTCGGCGGCGCCTCCCTGTTGTTCTCCGGATGCACATTCTTCGGCATTTTGCCGAGACGTGTATTTGGAGAACAGCGGGGAGGTGCTGCCGAAATTTTGTCTCGGAATGGGGTAGAGCATGGACAACGTACTCAATCTACACATTCTCGGGTGGGATTAGGACCCATCTTTACCTATTAGAGATGTAGGTGGATTAAATGTCGTTTCTCGTCAACCTTGTAAAAAATAAAATATTGATGTGAGTAATTTAAATGAATCCTTAATTTTGTTGTGTGGCTTCCAATAAAGCAGAGATGGCAGATAATCAGTGGATGTACAGTGGGTTTTTCCGTCGGAATCAAGTAACAACAGAGTGGGTCGAGAAAACTGATGTGTTTTTGAAAGAGATATTCCGTAGTCCAATGAGGATGGTGCCAGAATGCCCGTGTGCCAGATGTAAGAGGCGTATTCGCAGAGATAAGAGTGAGATGACTAAGCACCTTCGCACGCATGGATTTATGCCCAACTTTAATATGCCGATAAACTTTGCCCAGCGGGACCGTGGTAGAGAGGATGTGATACGACAACGCGTCGCTGGTTATGAGGACGATGGGGTTAGAGACATGCTAGATGATGTCTTTGCTGCACAGCCGACACCTCCGTCACATTCAGCGAATGAACCGGAGGAGCCGGAGGAAACCGCAAAGGCCTTCCTGGAAATCTTGGCCTCGTCAAAGAAACCTCTCTATGAGGGTGCCAAGCTGTCTGTGCTGGATGCCATCTCGCAACTGATGGCAGTCAAGGCTGAGTACGGCTGTAGCCGAGGTTGCTTCGAAGCATTTCTGGGAGTATGGGCTAACAGCCTGCCTGAGGGCCATGAACTGCCGAAAACCATGTACGGTACGAAGAAAATCATGAAGGCGCTCTCGATGGACTATGAGAAAATACATGTTTGTCCAAAGAATTGCCTTTTGTTTAGGCATGAGTATGCGGATGACAAGTACTGTAGGAAGTGCGGTTCCTCTCAGTATATTGAGGTGGTCGATAAGCATGGTCAGAAGCAGCAGCTAAAAATCCCTGTGAAGGTTCTTCGGTATCTTGATTTTATAAAAAGACTGCAGCGCCTTTTCATCACCGAGGAGTCTGCCAAAATGATGAAGTGGCACAAGGAAGGGAAAAGGTACAATCCAAAAAAAATTGTACATCCATCAGGAGGTGAAGCATGGAAGTCATTCGATATAGAGTACCCGGAGGAAGCAGCCGAGGCTGGGAATGTCAGAATTGCTATAACAGGTGATGGGTTCAATCCATATGGTATGTCGTCTAATCCATACAGCTGTTGGCCCGTATTTTTTATTCCGCTGAATCTCCCTCCTGGCGCCATAATGCAACGCAAGACCATGTTCCTGTCGCTTATAATTCCGGGGCCTGAATATCCGGGGAAGAATTTGAGTGTGTTTATGCAGCCGTTGGTGGATGATTTGCACCATTCTTGGTACTTCCCGAGGTTGACATACGACCGACATCTGCAGAAAAATTTCTTGATGAAAGTTTGGCTACAATATTGCATGCATGACTTTCCCGGTTATGCCTTGTTCTGCGGATGGTGTACAAGTGGAAAGATGCCTTGCCCAGTGTGCATGCAGGCCTTGATTTTCATTTGGCTGAAGAAGGGTGGCAAGTATGTTGCATTTGACCTGCATCGACAGTTCCTCCCTCCAGACCATCCTGATAGGGAAGACAAGAAGAACTTCACAAAAGGCAAAGTTGTCCATGAAGTAAACGAGATTCCAAGGTGTCTCGATACAATACAGAAGAACCCAAGTATAAACCCAAGTTGACTCTATTCATCGGGCAAGGTGGTAGGGCTGGATGCTCGAAACCTTATCTCATGCCACGAGATGAGTGGGAGGATGTCATGTTCTATATCTTGCACAACATCAAGGAAGTTGAGGATGAGTCGATGAGGTAATACCTTAGCACCATTCTTTGAGTCAATTCGTTATGTTCACTTTGCCTAGTTCTTATACCGCTTTTCTTATTGTAGTCGATTCGTTGAAGAAGAATGGACGGGAATGCTGCCTCCTACTGAAGCGGAGGCACTTGCTCTTCTCCGAAAGGGTGCCGATGGAAGGAAAAATTTCGTTGCGTGGTTCATGGAGAAAGTAATTTTCACACTTTCAATTAAACTCATGCACCCTATAATTTCAATTAAACTCATGCACCCTATAATTTCAATTAAACTTGTAGGGAAATGATCCGACCGGATCAATGGATGAAGAATTGAGATGGGTTTCTATGGGTTTTGATCCCGTCGTCATGACATGCGAAAAGTATGATGTGAATGGGTATCGCTTCCATACAGAGGAGCACCAGAACAGTCGGCCTGATCCCAAAACCATAAATACCGGAGTCTTCACTGAAGGAGATAATAAAGTAGATTACTACGGAAGGGTAGGAAAAATATACAAGCTTACATTCAAACGTGGCCGCGAACACCTAAGTCTTACTGTGTTCAAATGCCGATGGTTCGACCCCAAAAAGGGTCTGAGACATACGCCTTCTGTTGGTTTAGTTGAAGTTAAACCATCAACCGTCTATGCCGGAGCTGATCTCTTTATCACTGCTACCCAGGCCACACAAGTATATTATCTGCCTTACCCATGCTAGAAAGAGTACCTAAAGGGTTGGGAAGTTGTGTTCAAGGTGTCGCCGCATGGTAAGCTACCGGACCCGAACGATGATGATTACTACAACATAAACCCCATGACATACGAGGGAGTGTTCTATCAAGAGGAACATGATGACGTGGTCCGAAGCAACGAGGATGATGACTTGGCTTATGTTGACCTGGACCCAAACGACGACGACGCACGGATTGATGGTGAGGCAGTTGTGAATCAAAGAGACATAATTATGCTTGAAAAGTTAAATGAAGACGCTGACAATGAGGAAGAGCCTCCACCTCCGTCAGACAACGAAGAAGATATGCGTGATAGTGATGATGAGACCGGTCCACAAATAGATTACAATAGTGATGATTCATATGGGTTCTAGAAAATGTAAGTTCTTTTAATGATCATTACAATAGTATGCTTAATGTGCTCTTCTGGTATTAATGTTTTTCCTGTATGCTTGTTTAATTGATATCCTTACTAATTGTTTATTCTCTTCTCAATGCAGGTTTAATAATCATGGGCAAGTCCAGCGGCGCTAGTTTCCTCAGTAAATTTAAAGGACTTACTCGGAGTGGACGAGCCCACAAGGTTCCCTCCCGACTACGCGAGGATGACACCTCACAGGGAGGTGGAGGGTTCGGGGGAGGAGACCCTAGAGGAGGAGGCGGTGGGGGGAGAGCCCCTAGAGGAGGAGGAGGTGGAGGGAGAGGCAACCGGGGCAAAAAACTCCGGGCAGTGTCTGAAATAGGAGGGTCTTCTTTGATGCCCTCCTATACAGAGGCACCTTCTAAGTCTGAGGAGGAGTAGGATGTTCCTGATGGCGAGGAGGAGGAGGCCGAGGAGGAGGGTGAGGAGGAGGAGGCCGAGGAGGAGGGTGAGGAGGAGGCCGAGGAGGGTGGAGGGGAGGTTGATCCCGCGTTGTGGGGTGACTTGCCACTGGGTTCTTCGCAGGGGTGGCTGCGTGGTAATGCCGGACTACCTACACCACCTTCTATCGAGGAGCACAAGTGGCTCATTGAACCTGTGGGGACAGAGTAAGTGCCTCTCAATCATATTTTCAACACATGACAACATTTTCTTATTGTACACATGGCAATCATTTGATTCTTTTGCAGAAACTGGATCCTTCACGAAAAGGGCCGTAAACCGAACGGCCTTATCACTGTCCTGTTGAAGGAGTTTTGGCCTGGCCTATTCTGCCCGCGGCCAGATAGGGACCCGCAGCAGTGGGTTTTGGCCACGAGCTGGGCCCACTACGAGGCTTGCAGCAACGCGGAGTACGGGACGACCGCTAAGGCCGTGATCACCAAATTTTGGGTAAGTTCTCTTCTGAATCACTTGTCTTCAGTTTCGTTCATAGTTTATCATTGAATCACTCAACTCATGCCTTGTTTACTTCTGGTTTTTGCATGATTGCAGCAACTCTATAGAGTTCTTGACGAGCACAAGGCCAGAGCCGACGTGGTCTTGCTTGCGGCTGCGAAGAAGAAAGCTCGTCAGTTGCAGTACGAGGTGCGCTGGGTTGCCGTCTCGCAGTACTACCACTACTACCTGCAACAAAAGATGCCCAAAACTCAAGCGCAGAAGCTACGACTTACCTTGAGCAAGGAGCAGTTCATGATGGTAACTATTACTAACTTTTCATTGTTTCAAGCAGTCAACTATATGTTTCGTGCTCACATGTCATGCTTCCAAAATTTGCATAGGTTGTTCCTCGTTGGTGCTATGGAAGGCATGACGGATGGGCGAGTTTGGTGGATAGGTGGCTCGGCGCCGATGCAGAGTTTGCTGCCAAGAGCATCAAGGCCCGGGCTAACCGTGGAGACGACGGGACACACGACCAAGGAAACATGAACCACTGGGGCTTCAAGGCCATGAAGGTATATCTATGTGCATGATGCATTTTTGTTCTTCTTTACGTCATGTTCTTATGTATGGCTGACTTCTATTTGACGTTGTAGGAGGACAAGTTGAAGAGGCCACTCTCAGACATGGAGTCGTGGAAGCTGGCCCGCGAGCGGAGTCATCGCAAGGAGGGCGAGAGCCAGTACTACGGCAAGACCGAGGAGCACCTGGGGTCTTACATTCATCACTATCAGGAGTTGCATCCGGATGTTCCTGTTGCTGAGGTCGCCCAGTCTCAGATCGACGACACGGCGGTGGTGGCCATCCAGGGGAAGAAGAATGGCCGGTATCCGTGTTTCGATGGCTTGATCACTCCTTCGATCTCGTACACACGGCTTCGGGCTAGCAACCCGAGCCAGTTAGAGAGTACGGGGCGTTCACAGACTCCCTTAGCCCGCCAGCATGCTGTAAGTACTTCCTCTTTATCTTTTTTTATCTTGCATTCTCAGTTTATTTTCAGCATTGCTCACTTAGAAACAACCTAAATTATGTAGGCATATAAGGAGTTTGTCGAGCATAGGAATCTCGAGGTGCGGGAGTACTTGAAACGAGTGAAGGCAAATGATGATTACAACCGTCAGATGATGACGGTTAGTTTTGCCCTCTTAAAACCAACCTAAATTTTTGCACTTTCATTCCTTCTGATCTTCTAGTTTGCTTGTTTAACTAACATTCAGGCTATGTTGGCATCTTGGACTAACCGCACGGATCCACCACAAATGGGACCCCCACCACCACCTGCGGGAGAACCCCCACACGTGCCCACGTTCGATGAATGGGTGGCACTAGGCAGTGATGGTCCGGTTAGTACATTTGCCTAACTACTAGCAAACTAGTTCTCGTTCATGAAACACTATCATATCATATTTAGAATCTTTTCTGAAACATGTAGGGGACTGGTGGCTCGACTCCTGCTCCGTCGACCCCAGTCACTCCGATCTGGCAGAGTGGTGGTGGTCGCGATGGCGGTTTTGGCGGAGGTGGTGGTGGTGGTTTTGGCGGAGGTGGTGGTGGTGGTTTTGGCGGAGGTGATGGTTTTGGCGGGGGTGCTCTTGCTTGATGATTCCGTGCATGTGGCCATTGTGCCATGCCTTTCATATTCCTACTTTTATCATGTTTCATGTCTTGCACTACTTTTATGTTCATGAACTTCCATCGGTGATGATCTTTAGATGATGTGATGAACTTGAGTATGTTTAGATGATGATGGTGAACTTGAGTATGTTTAGATGAACTTGAGTATGTTCACATGATGAATTGTCATATTTCTGCATAATTTCATATTGTTCTGTTTTGAAATGCTGTCAAATGAATTGGAAAAGAGAAAACAGGGAAAAAAAACAAAAAAAACTATGCCTACGGCAAAGCCGTCGGCATATATACGCCCAGGAGTTACCAGGGCTTGCCACGTGGCACATCTATGCCTACAGCAAAGCCGTAGGCATATATGAAAAACTATGCAGACGGCTTTGCCGTAGGCATAGCCCTGCTGCCAGGAGAAACCAGGAGCTGCCACGTGGCAGAGATATGCCTACGGCAAAGCCGTCGGCATAGATTTCCATCTATGCCGACGGCTTTGCCGTAGGCATAGCCCTGCCGCCAGGAGAAGCCGGGGGACGACACGTGGCGCAGGTATGCTGACGGCTAGGCCGTCGGCATAGATTTCCATCTATGCCGACGGCCAAGCCGTCGGCATACATGCGCCACCTGTCGTCCCTTGAATCGCCAGCGCTGTTGACGGCGCCGTCCGTTGCCGACAGACAGAAAACAACGCCGACGGCTAAACTATGCCGACGGCTCTCCCTCGGCCGTCGGCATATGCTCCTATGCCGACGGCTATACTACGCCGACGGTCTGACACATCTATGCTGACATGATCTACGCCGACGGGGCTATGCCGACGGCAGCCGTAGGCATAGATCTATGCCGACGGCAATGGACCTATGCTGACGGCCCTGGGCCGTAGGCATAGCCCGCGAGTCCGGTGGTGGAATGTGTTCTTTTATTATAAATCAAGCTCAACTTTTATAACCCTGCACTGATTTTGTTTTTCCTTGCAATCCGCAGCCTCGCAAATAATCTTAGGAACTTGGCAGAAGCTATACATATGCAAATAGAGGTTCAGACTAGGGCTGGACACAAGCCGAGCCGAGCCGAGCTTGATCCGAGCCTGCCTTTGACTCGCCATGAACGAGCTAAGCTCGGCTCGGCTCGCTAGTTGAACGAGCCTGCTTTTGGAGGCTCGGCTCGTCTTGCATCTAGCTCGGTCCAGACCGAGCGGCTTGTGGATGCACTGCTGTATGTGTGCGCGCCGATGCAGTGTGCCAGTGCTGCAGTGGATGCGTGCGTGAGTAAGCTACTGCTAGTGCATGCGTGAAGTGTGCGTGCTAGCCGTCGGTGTGAGTGCGTGCGCGCCGCCGGAGGGAGCCATGGAAGTTATACCTGCTTGTGCTTGGGGCGGAGGACACTAGGGACTGCGGCGAGCTTGGCCATGAACCTCGGGAGCGACGAACGGCGGTGTCCGACGCGGCACCGAACGGGCGCGTCTGCCGGCGGTGCCGAGAGAGAGAGAGATCCGTCCAACATCGGGCATGGCGAGGAGGACAACGACTTCGTCAGGTCATGGCGAGAGCGGCGGTGCGGCGGGGGAAGTCAGGGGTGCCGGCATCTCGTGCACGCACTCGCTAGGGTTAGCCAGGGTTGCTTCGTAGTGGGCTTGGGCTGTTCCGTAGGCTGCTTAGTGTATACACTGGGCTGCAAATTTTCTAAAAAAAAAACTGGGCCGCGAAACGGGCCACCGAGCTGGACCAAGCGGAAACCGGCTCGGCTCGGTCGCCGAACGAGTCGAATATTCACAGCTCGGCTCGGCCTATTTCCATGTCGGGCCGAGCTGAGTCGGGCCGAGCTGGAGCGAGTTTCGGGCCAAGCTAAAAAGCTCGCTCGAGCGTCCAGCCCTAGTTCAGACACAGCTCCATGAACAGCTATAGGTGCCTTCTCTGTTCCTGTTTTCAAGCTCTAACTGGATGGTGTTGTTGTCGGCATTTATTTTTTATAGTAGGAGCATTCTTTTTCTAGCTTCACAATAATTACTGCCCTTTGTGTGGCTATGAACCCAAATCCATATTTAAATGGGTGTTAAATGTTTTTGCGGCATGGTGGACTTTCTAATCTGGTAATATGTAGTTAGCATACAATATGGTCCTTTTTCTGTAGTGTGAGATGTATATATAATGTTCTGTTTGAGGTGTTATCTAAGAAAAGATATATGTCACCCTACTTGATTATAAACCCAATGGTTGTAGTTTTTTATTCAGAGTTTACAAGGTTTTACCTTTATTCTGTGGGTCATGGTTGATATAATTTTGGTGTTGTGGGTGTAATCTTTGTATGTGCCTTTCCTTTTACCGTACTATGTTATAGAAAGAATCAAGATACTTCAACAACGGTAGCCCAATGGGGTTGTCCGTAAGTATGTTCTGTTTCACAAAAAAAAGTTCCTTAGTATGTTCTAAATCTGAAAAATGCATTGTTGGGCGAGGTTGATCGGTGTACTGATTTTTCCGCTTCTTGATCAGTTTTTTGGAGGCCATGGGCATGGCATTTTTTTTAATATATTTGCATGGACTTTGTTCCTCTTTGCTATTTTTTCTCTTTAGTGTTTCTTTGATGTTCCTTTCTCGCATCATTCCTGATCCTTGCTTTATTAGGCATGATAGTTTCTTTGTTTGCTGCCAGTAATGAATATAAATATATAACTCTTGAGTGTGAGACGCAGACATGCTAAAACTGCTGCCTTTGATAATTTCTGCACAAATCATGTGCTGCTGCCGTATGGGTTCCAAACAGTTTGGGCTAAACAATGTATAAGTTTACAAAAAAAGGGTGTGTTTTTGGATGGCTATGAAGTACATTTGAGAAATAAGATCTCTTCTCTACTTTCGGTAAATTTGCTATCTATATTTTGTACTTAGTTTAGTTTGAATCGGTACCATAACAACGCTAGGTTTAGTAACTATTTGTTTATTTTTGTTTTTACAACGATCGAGAAAGCATCGGTACACTTGAAGGCCTGTACAAATCTTCTGGGGTTTGAGTGCTTGCCTTGATTCCTCATTCATGACTAAGACTTGATTAGGCATTATTTATTCTTAAAATGCCTATACTATGCATCCATGTCGACTCTGTTTCATTACGTCTCCGCTTATTCGGGCTAACTAGAAATAAGTGATGCCTACTCAGCATGGAAGTTATCACACTGTTGCCCGGAGTTGCTTCTGCAACATTTCTGTTTGTTCTTTCCTGGGTTTTTTCTTTAGAATAATAGGAGGGCCAACGCCCCCCCGGTTCCATTATTAATAACGAAACCAGAGATCAGGTAGCAAAAATGCAAGTTCAGGAAAGCAGGGAGAAAAGCAGGTGCACAAATATTACAGTCCCGGTCCAGCAAATTAAGCTATTACAGTGGGCAAAACCAGACTCAAGCTGGGATTCCCAGTGCGGCGCAGTTGCCTTGCTTGGTTTCCTCCAGCGGTTGCGAGATCTTCATCTTCCACACACCAGCGGGCGTAACTCCGGGGCGCCTGATCTTCTTTGCTGGTTGGGCAGGGGAGCCCAGGAGGTCCAGCGGCGTCACAGGGCTCAGCAGGGTATGCTTGCAGGTGAAACTGCTTGGGCTCCTGGGCGGGGGTGACCGCATAGCGTCAGGCGCTTCTTTCCTGCTTGGGCTCCTGGGTAACCGTGATACTTCTTATTTTCATTGTTTATTCCATGGTAGTATGTTCTACAGGTAGGTGTCTGACCCTATAGTTAATTATTGAGCTCTGTGTACAAGACCCTAATGAGCGTTGTTATATTTACCATAGTATACACCTAAATAGTCAGTTTGTCATACTCATTGTTTTCCTGTTAAAATGAGCGTTGTTATATTTACCATAGTATACACCTAAATAGTTTTGCAAAAGACCCTAACAGTATGTCAATCTTGATGTTCCGTGACTCAAGTCTGCAGTACCCGCTGTGTGAGTGTGTGCCGGTGTGCGCGTGCATACCTACATTGTACTTGCTGTTCTAAAAAAGACCCTAACAGTATGCTTTTTTCTAATATAGATGTATTCCTTATCATTGTATTTGTACATTTTCTGTATTCATAGCTGACCACAGTCTACAAGATCTAAAATCCAAAGTCTTCCCCATCAAAAGAAAGAAGATTAAGGCTGAAGATGTTGCGTCTCCTGATTCACCTCCCTAATAAAAGGAAATAAAGATCCATCTCTTCATTAGTGGTCCATACACGATCGACTGGACGACGGGCATGGGCAGTTCTCCTATAAAAGGGCCTAGGCTACCTGCCCACCTGAGGCACTTGCAGTTGCTGCTGCTTCCGATCCGCTCGATTCCCTTGCTGTGTGGTTTTTCTACTGTTCAGGTTTAGTTAAAAGGGAGTCCTGTAGGCATTTGAATGGAAACACACACTTCCTGATTTCCTATTTTGGGTTCTATTTGCGGAACCAGAAAAGTAGCATTGTTCAGACGCCTGCCGCTGCCACCAAGAATTCAACTCAAGTTTACTTACTGCAAGACATACACAGGACCCCAGATACATTACCTAAAATGCTTTGAACGGCAATGTGTCTATGCAAGCGGCAAACAATTTTCCATACGATGGAGCTAAGTGGACAAACTTTGTCCATGCAGAAAAGATTAAGAAATTTAACATATTTTTCTTTGTTTTTTAAGGCGAAGAAGGCCCACTGTTAGCCACTGTCCATGGCCTTTCATAAGGTCAGTCAATCATTATTTTCCTTATGCCTTTTAAATATATAAAACATTGCCTGACACCAAGTAACGCCGAATAGAACCAAGCTATCATAAACTACCGTCATAACTTCATTTTGTGTGGGTCGATGATTTTGGTCTCATGCTACCGTGAACTGAAATATGAACCATGGTATTATCAAACTGGATATGTCTAAAGGGCAGCCCCAGTGCATGTAGCTCCCGCTTGCGCAGGGTCTGGGGAAGGGTCCGACCACTTTGGGTTTATTGTACGCAGCCTTTCCCTACATTTCTGTAAGAGGCTGTTTCCAGGACTTGAACCCGTGACCTCATGGTCACAAGGCAGCAGCTTTACCACTGCGCTAAGGCTCCCCTTCATCAAACTGGATATGTCTGAGGCAAATTATGTATAAAGATGTTGTCTAATATCTCCTTGCATGGTATTTAAATCCACTGCACATACAACATTCTTAGTTTCAGCTTGGATGTATATGAATCTCCCTGCTGATTCTTTCTCTTCTTGCATGATTATGATGTTGCTCATACAGAAATACACAGTTCCAGTCAACAAGCCAACTGAGATATGGTTTTTAACCAAGCCATATTCATAGCTTACTTCTCGCATATATAATGGTTTCAATACTCATTTTGAATTGGCTTCTTGGGCTAACGATCTGAACCATACTCTCTTGCAGATAGGATATGTTGCAGATCATCTTCATGATAGAACTTTACAATCATGGGATGTTCTATAGAAAACAAACAAGTATTATTGGGGATTGGACGGTGATATGGAATGCATTTGTGCTTTTGCCAACCAAACACACTCACCATGAAAAGCTGCTTAGACGACGAGGTCATATTCGACACCGATGGCACATGCAGCAATGACTCAACCCGATGCCCATGATTGTATATCTTAGTCACCATAAGCTGAAATGTTGAATGACCGGAGCTATCTAAGATGCATCTTTGCCTATGTAGCTTGCGCTTTTTTAAAAGCAATGTAAATAAACTATCATGAATTGATCTTATATCTTTCTTTTGGCCTATATAAACCTACCATGCAATGCAATATATAACGATATGAATGAACGTCATCCCTAAATATGAATTTCCTTATGCTTCAAAGATTTTGCAACCGGGCTCTAAATATTCTTACTTGCATTCTCTGAATGCTTGATTTGCTCTCGCCCTTTGTGCCATTGGCGCAACAGGATGCAGGGTTAAGGACATGTACCTGCACTACAACGAGAGATCTGGGCTGCTTCTTTGTGGCTTCCAAACTTGAAATGTTTGTTTTGAAAGTTAGTTTAGTTTTTTGTTGTGGATTCACAGCTTCTCACATGTACCAACCTCTTAGACCTTTAGATTTCCAAAGAAACTAAATGAAGATATGGTGGTATGGTCTCAATAGTACAACTTAAAGCCTTTCATGTTTTATATTTTCTCTGAAATTTGCTCTTGAAAAATCATGTATCTATGTTTGATCCGGTGAGAAAAGGTGGGTTTTAAGCAAAGGATGCGGGAATGTTGGCCACATTTGATTTTCGACTTGGGTGTCTGAATATTCTCACAATACTTGGCTCTCTCTCGGCCTTTGCGCCATTGGCGCAACGAGTCATCTAGTTAAAAGGAAAGGATGGACCCTGGCCGAGGCCCGCCCCTGTCCAAATTGGAGTCTCCATATGTAGAGTGCATGTCTTTTTTTTGAACTTGTGGCACACTTTATTCAACTCAAATAAAGGATACATTAGAAACAAGTTCAGCTAGAATAAACTGTGGAGGATTATTATCCCACGAGATTACATAATTAGAATCGTAACAGCATCTAGCTAACTTGTGTGCCACTTGGTTTGCTCCTCTTGGACAATGAGCATAAGATACTGACCCAATTCTTTGAGCTAATATAAAGCAGTCTCTCAAAATCGCTGAATAAGGACTCAGAATGTCCACTCCCCCCTTGCATGCTAAGATAATTTCGGGGCAGTCTGATTCAAAAGTGATATTGGAACATCCAAGTTGGTCTGCAAGCATCATACCATTTTTCAATGCCATCGCCTCGGCGGAAGGGGCATTGATACGTCTCTGTCGTATCTATTTTTCCAAATACTTTTGCCCTTATTTTGGACTCTAACTTGCATGATTTGAATGGAACTAACCCCAGACTGACGTTGTTTTCAACAGAATTGCCATGGTGCTATTTATGTGCAGAAACAAAAGTTCTTAGAATGACCTGAAACTCCACGGATCGTCTAGTTAAAAATAATAAAAAATCCTTGCCAAAGATGAAGACCAGGGGGCCCACACCCTGTCCACAAGGGTGGGGGGCGCGCCCCCTACCTCGTGGGCCCCCTGGAGCTCCTCCGACGCCAACTCCAACTCTATATATTTGCTTTCGAGGAGAAAAAAATCAAGGAGAAGAAAGCATCACGTTTTACGATATGGAGCCACCGCCAAGCCCTAAAACCTCTCGGGAGGGCTGATCTGGAGTCCGTTCGGGGCTCCGGAGAGGGGGATTCGTCGCCGTCGTCATCATCAACCATCCTCCATCACCAATTTCATGATGCTCACCGCCGTGCGTGAGTAATTCCATTGTAGGCTTGCTGGACAATGATGGGTTGGATGAGATCTATCATGTAATCGAGTTAGTTTTGTTAGGGTTTGATCCCTAGTATCCACTATGTTCTGAGATTAATGTTGCTATGACTTTGCTATGCTTAATGCTTGTCACTAGGGCCTGAGTGCCATGATTTCAGATCTGAACCTATTATGTTTTCATGAATATATGTGAGTTCTTGATCCTATCTTGCAAGTCCATAGTCACCTACTATGTGTTATGATCCAGCAACCCCGAAGTGACAATAATCGGGACCACTCCCGGTGATGACCATAGTTTGAGGAGTTCATGTATTCACTATGTGCTAATGCTTTGTTCCGGTTCTCTATTAAAAGGAGGCCTTAATATCCCTTAGTTTCCATTAGGACCCCGCTGCCACGGGAGGGTAGGACAAAAGATGTCATGCAAGTTCTTTTCCATAAGCACGTATGACTATATTCGGAATACATGCCTACATTATATTGATGAATTGGAGCTAGTTCTGTGTCACCCTGTGTTATGACTGTTACATGATGAACCGTATCCGGCATAACTATCCATCACCGATCCAATGCCTACGAGCTTTCCATATACTGGTCTTCGCTTGATTACTTTTCCGTTGCTACTGTTACAATCACTACAAAACACCAAAAATATTACTTTTGCTTTCGTTACTTTTGTTACCGTTACCACTACTATCATATTACTTTGCTACTAAATACTTTGCTGAAGATATTAAGTTATCCAGGTGTGGTTGAATTGACAACTCAACTGCTAATACTTGAGAATATTTTTTGGCTCCCCTTATGTCGAATCAATAAATTTGGGTTGAATACTCTACCCTCGAAAGCTGTTGCGATCCCCTACACTTGTGGGTTATCAGGCATCGAGAACATGACTAACCAGTGACGATGAACCAGCCAAAGCCTGTCCATGGTGGTTTCAAAGAACGGCCACAGTAGCCCCGCATCTATCCTCCATAAAGCATGCGTCCACGTCCATCTTATACATGTTGTGACAAGGTTTGGACCACTTCCCTTCAGTAATTTGGCCAGCACTCGAAGCCCTCGCATAATTCGTTGTTATTGCATGTATAGCCAGTGCTGATTTAGGAGGACTCGCCACCACTTCCCCCTTCACGGATTCCCTTCATTGCCACCATATGTACTAGGGACGAACCAATATGATCTCTTGGAAGCCAATATGTTCCAATATAGCAGACTTTCGCCTTTTATCTTGGAGTAAACTCTCACGGATGACACATCTAGACCGGTCTAATGCATCAGCATGTGCAATCGTCTCCTGAAGGCCCAAGGATAGCCAAACTTATTTTGCACGATCACAAGTAAACATGAGGTGTTCAGGTCTTCCGCACCCCTTTTACAGATCGGACAGAGCCCAGAGAATGGAATGTGACGGTTTGCGAGAATTAACATACCTGGAATATTCCATGCAACGCCTTCCAGCCAAAGATTTTAATTTTTCTTGGCACTTGTAGCTTCCAAAGAATCTCCCAAACTTCCAGCCAAAGGTTTAAAGCAGATGGTACATCATCACATCTTCTTATACGCGCTCCAAACTGGTGTTCCCACTCCGTATAGTATGTAGACCGGACTGTAAATGAGAACGACTGAGTCTTGTGCCAGGCAATAAAGTCCTCAGTTAAATGTGTGCTCAACGGGATCTTCAAGATTCGTTCAGTATCCACTGAGATAAAATTGTCTCGGATCAACACTTCATCCCAACTTCATGTCCACGGATTAATCAATTCATTTACCGTTTGCAGAAGACACATGCCCTCCTTGAAATCACCTTCCTGGATGGGCTACCAGGATCCAGTGAACTTCCCAAATATTGATTAGACTTCCTGAACCCACTCTCCAGATATACCCTCTCTTGAAATTTTGTAAACCTGCTACAATGCTTTGCCAAGTAAATGAAGATCCCTTCTTAGGACCTGCCTTTAATAGATTCCCATCAGCGTAATACTTACCTCGTAGCACACGAGCACACAGAGTTTCGGGATTTCATATCAATCTCCAACATTGCTTAGCAAGCATAGCTAGATTAAATGTGTGTAGGTCTCTGAACCCCATGCCACCATTTTTCTTGGGAATACGCATCTTCCACCATGCCCACTAGTGCATCTTATTTTTCTCCTCTTTATCACCCCACCCAACAACGGCATCAGTAATTTCCTTACAAATTTTCTTTGGGATCTTGAAAACTGACCTAGAAAAAACTGGGAGGGACTGAACTATAGCTTTAATCGGGATCTCTTTACCCCCAAGGGATAAAATCTTTTCTTTCCAGCCATGCAGTCTGTTAGTCACCTTCTCTACCAAATACATGAAGTTGTCACTTCTGTTGATACCCACCATGGCAAGAAGGCCCAGATATCTACCAGACATTACTTCAGTCATGATGTTGAGTTCGGTACATATATCAGCTTTTAGCCGGACATCCGCATTTAGGCTGAAGAAAATACTACACTTAGCTTCACTAACCATTTGACAAGAGTTTGCACAATAAAGATCAAGTACTTTTCTCAATGAGGTTGCATTAATCAAATCAGCTTTCATGAGGATTAAGGAGTCATTAGCAAATAACAAGTGTGAAACTGACACTAGTAGAAAACGAGCCTATTATCCCGGTTCATAAGGGCCTTTTGTCCCGGTTCCAGAACCGGGACTAAAGGGTCGTTACTAATGCCCTGACCCTTTAGTCCCGGTTCAAACCAGAACCGGGACAGATGGGCCTCCACGTGGCCTGCCCGCTGAGCCCAGGCAGGAGGGCCTTTGGTCCCGGTTGGTGGCACGCGTCAGCATTTCTGTGG
>NC_041392.1:706699553-706711248 GCF_002162155.2 Triticum dicoccoides | reverse complement strand
CATTTCTGTGGCTGGGTTTTTTGTTTTTTTGAAGGGGGGGGGAGGGTTGGGGGTTTTGGGGGGGGGGTTAATTTACGTATTTCATATATTGTGTTAGATAGCTAATTAATAGAGAGAAGTGTCCTCTCTTATGCCCGTGCTTGGTCGACGCTACGTACTATACATACGTATAGAGAGGACTAGACACGCTAGCTAGCTAGTAAGCAAACGAAGGAAACAGAAGATCGTCATGAACATATATGCATACAGAGAGAAGTGATATCGACCACCTCTCCTTCTACGAGAGATTGGTCGAACAACAAGTTCTCGTATATCTATCCGACACTACCGGCTACATATATACAATAATTATCTCTTACAAATATAATCTCCTAAACTACGGACACATGGTCCACATAGTATTCTCCGTCTTCAGCGATCACGTGGTCAAGAAAGAATGCCGCCAATTCCTCTTGAATTGCTTGCATGCGATCTGGTGCTAGGAGTTCATCCCGCATCCGGAACATCTAATTTGAAGAAGGGGGTCAATACATACATACATACATACATACATACATATATATATATATATATATATATATATATATGAATGAATGAAACTCAACACAAATGATGGTAATAAAATAAAATTGTGAATATTGTTATTTACGCACTTCATATTGTTCGTCAGAGTAGCCCCGCTCACAGGTCATGTGGCGGATGGACTCGCAAACGTAGTATCCACAGAAATCATTCCCTTGTTCCTGCCACAACCACTTTACAAGAAATCGAGGTCAATCAAACAGATAAGCAAGAATGCCAAATGGTATTGATGAAACTAGCGCTTGAATCAATAGCTAGGAGACGCGCGGAACATGCTACTATAGTACTTACTTTCGGGTATCTAAATTGCAGCTTCTTCGGCAGTCCCGGAGCTTTTCTGGTGAATTTTCTCCAAACCCTGCCAGACAAAAGAAAACAATTACTTGATATCAGGAAATGAACAAAGTTGCTGATATGGTGGATAATGATCGATTTAACTTACTTCTCGAGGATTTCAGTCATGTCCGCATACTCCTGGGGATCTTTTCGTTTAGAGTCCAAGACAGTTACTACTCCCTGCTCAAGCCTAATCTCTAGGGGAATATAGTGGTACCTGCGCACGCATGCATAACTCATCAATTACATTACTATAACCTGGACTAATATATAAGGAAAACTGAATATGCACAAGACAATAACACTCACTTGAAGTTGTAAGGAAAGAGTATTATATCTTTGTTTTAATTTATTTTGAATGATCGTAGCAAGTTGGCCTCGGTATCCGCGGCATGAAATTTAACCTCAGTTGCATCTATTAGATATGTGTTAATGAACCCAATATCACCGACTTGTCTTTTCTTCAATTCGACGATCTTCAATCTGCATAATATAGTGAGGATAATTATAAATACATGCAATGAAAGAGCTGAGCTATATAGAGAGACTTAATGACAAAAGTAGTAGTACTTACAGACAGTAGCAGGTGACCGTTGCTTTATCGAGGGCCAATTGATTGAAAAACTGATAGAACTCCTCAAATGGAATAGGCAACAGATCAATTCCAACGAGGTCATGCTCCTTTTTAACCCTCACATACAAAGTACTCCTCCCCCAGACTCTCTGCAGATTTTCAAGTACCAATCATGCAATCTTCGCATCATCGTTGATAGAGATCTTTCATCTTTGACGAGAGGCTTCCCGTACTCGTATCTGTGTATCTGCACGTCCATGAAACCATAATGTACATCGTTGGGCAGGTAATCTCCAAGATTGCTATAACCGGGCACCATCCTCGGATCGACGATGTCGCTAGGCACCTTGAGCGGGGGCACGATTGATTCCCTTGTTCGCCGAGCTGGGCAATTTGTTTCCCAGCTGCTCGTCGTTCTTTCATTCTTTGATCACTGACTGTACTTCCCGACCGCTCCGCTTCGGCCCATGTCTTTCCAATAATGCGCTCATAGCTGCCTTTCGGCAGAGACTTGGGTGGTTTTTTCAGGGCGGCCAGAGTGCACTTCGCTTTCACCGGATCTATCTTCTCCTCCGGAGGTGGATGTCTCTTTGCTTTCAACCCTTGAAACCAGTCCTCCACTTCGGTTCATGTGATCTTCGCGTTCTCCTCCGAGGTCATCTCGTATGGTAACTTCTCTGGAGTCTTCAGAGAAGGACCAAATCTGTATGTCCTCCCGCCTCTGGCTATACTGCTAGACGCCGGCAGAGCAGACGGAGCGTCTATCTTCTTTACTTGCAGACGGAGCAGCCGGAGCGGCGGCGGTTCTCTTCCGCCCTTGCTGACGAGGTAGAGAAGGAGGAGGCTGGCTGCTCGGGCGCGCCGGCGCAGGCGGAGAAGGAGGCGGAGTGCCGCCACGCGCCGGAGAAGGAGCCGACCGAGTGCCCTGATCGTCACTCGCAGGAGGAGGAGGCGGTGGAGGAGGCGGAAGCGTCCAGTTCGGAAGGTTGATGAGCTCCTTCCGCCATAGGCATGGAGTCTTCAGAGCAGAACCTAGCCGAGTCTCCCCTTCACCGGTAGGGTGGTCAAGCGGGAGGTCCTCAAATCCCTTCGTTATTTCATCCACCATCACCCTAGCATATCCTTCTGGAATCGGCCGGCAGTGAAAAGTTGCGCCGAGTTTAGTAGGATAAACAAAGCCAACAACCGCCTTGACCTTCATATTAATCCATTGCATCATAAGGTGGCAATTTTGAGACTCCTTGATAGCATCCACGGGATAGCTGGCAGGAGCCGTCAAGACATGCTCCGGCTGAAGCAGCTCGGTGGAAGCCACACTGCTTCTCTGCTGAGATGGTGGGGTAGCTTCGAGGGAAGCTTCGGCAGTTCGTTTGCTGCGATTTGCTTCTCGTTCCTCTATCGCTTATACCCTAGCGTGCAGCGCCTGCAGTTCGATTGTTGGGGATCGTAGTAGAAATTTAAAATTTTCTACGCATCACCAAGATCAATCTATGGAGTAATATAGCAACGAGGGGAAGGGGAGTGCATCTACATACCCTTGTAGATCGCTAAGCGGAAGCGTTCAAGTGAACGGGGTTGATGGAGTCGTACTCGTCGTGATCCAAATCACCGATGATCCTAGCTCCGAACGGACGGCACCTCCACGTTCAACACACGTACGGTTGGGAGACGTCTCCTCCTTCTTGATCCATCAAGGTGAGAGGAGAAGTTGACGGAAAACTCCGACAACACGATGGCGTGGTGGTGATGGAGCTCGTGGTTCTCCGGCAGGGCTTCGCCAAGCACTATGGAGGAGGATGAGGTGTTGGAGGAGGAAGAGGGTTGCGCCAGGGGAAGGGTATGGCTGCCCTCTCTCTCCCTCACTATATATAGGGGGGAGGGAGGAGGGGGAGGCGCCCTAGGGTTCCCTAGGGGAGGGGGGCGGCCACAGGGGAAACCCTAGATGGGTTTGGGCGCCCCCACCCCCTAGGAAACTTGCCCCCCAAGCCGGGAGGGGCGGCTGCCCTAGGGGTGGTGCCCCCACCTCTCCTGGTTACGTGAGATGGGGTGGGAGGGGCGCTCAGCCCCTTAGTGGGCTGATGTGCCCTCTCCCCTTGGCCCATAAGGCCCCCTAACGCTTGCTGCGGCCTCCGAAACCCCTTTCGAACACGCTGGTCATCACCTGGTACCCCCGGAACAATTCCGGACTCCAATACCCTTCATCCAATATACCGATCTTCACCTCCGGACCATTCCGGAGCTCCTCGTCATGTCCGGGATCTCATCTGGGACTCTAAACAACCTTCGGTAACTACATACTATTTCCCATAACAACTTTAGCGTCACCGAACCTTAAGTGTGTAGACCCTACGGGTTCGGGAACCATGCAGACATGACCGAGACAACTCTCCGGCCAATAACCAACAGCGGGATCTGGATACCCATGTTGGCTCCCACATGTTCCACGATGATCTCATCGGATGAACCACGATGTCGAGGATTCAATCAATCCCGTATTCAATTCCCTTTGTCCAGCGGTATTGTACTTGCCCGAGATTCGATCGTCGGTATCCTGATACCTTGTTCAATCTCGTTACCGGCAAGTCTCTTTACTCGTTCCGTAACACATCATACTGTGATCAACTCCTTGGTCACATTGTGCACATTATGATGATGTCCTACCGAGTGGGGCCAGAGATACCTCTCCGTTTACACGGAGTGACAAATCCCAGTCTCGATTCGTGCCAACCCAACAGACACTTTAGGAGATACCTGTAGTGTACCTTTATAGCCACCCAGTTACGTTGTGACATTTGGCACACCCAAAGCACTCCTACGGTATCTGGGAGTTGCACAATCTCATTGTCTAAGGAAATGATACTTGACATTAGAAAAGCTTTAGCAAACGAACTACACGATCTTGTGATACGCTTAGGATTGGGTCTTGTCCATCACATCATTCTCCTAATGATGTGATCCCGTTATCAACGACATCCAATGTCCATGGTTAGGAAACCGTAACCATCTATTGATCAACGAGCTAGTCAACTAGAGGCTTACAAGGGACATGGTGTTGTCTATGTAGCCACACATGTATCTGAGTTTCCTATCAATACAATTCTAGCATGGGTAATAAACGATTATCATGAACAATGAAATATGATATAATAATAACTAATTTATTATTGCCTCTAGGGCATATTTCCAACAGTCTCCCACTTGCACTAGATTCAATAATCTAGTTCACATCGCCATGTGATTAACACTCACAGGTCACATCGCCATGTGACCAACATCCAAGAGTCTACTAGACTCAATGATCTAGTGCACATCACTATGTGATAAACACTCAAAGAGTTCTGGGTTTGATGCTTGTGAGAGAGGTTGTAGTCAACAGGTCTTGCCATATTCAGATCCCTATGTATTTCACAAAACTTTATGTCATATCGTAGATGCTGCTACCACGTTTCACTTGGAGCTATTCCAAATTGTTGCTCCATTATACGTATCCGGTATCTCTACTCAGAGCTATCCGGATAGGTGTTGAGCTTGCATCGACGTAACTCTTTACGTCGAACTCTTTATCACCTACATAACCGAGAAACATTTCCTTATTCTTCTAAGGATAATTTTGACCGCTATCTGGTGATCCAGTCCTAGATCACCTTTGTACCCTCTTGCCAGACATGTGGCAAGGCACACATCAGGTGCAGTGCTCAGCATGGCATACCATATAGAGCCTATGACAAGAGCATAGGGGACGACCTTCGTCCTTCCTCTTTCTTCTGCCGTGGTCAAGCTTTGAGTCTTACTCAACTTCACACCTTACAACTCAGGTAAGAACCCCTTCTTTGACTGATCTATTTTGAACTCCTTCAAAAACATGTCAAGGTGTGCGTTCTTTGAAAGTATCATCAGGCGTCTTGATCTATCTCTATAGATCTTGATGCCCAATTTGTAAGCAGCTTTATCCAGGTCTTCCTTTAAAAACACTCTTCAAACAACCGTTTATGCTTTCCAGAAATTCTACATTATTTCGAATCAGCAATATATCATCCACATATACTTATCAGAAATGTTGTAGTGCTCCCACTCACTTTCTTGTAAATACAAGTTTCTAGCAAACATTGTATAAACCTAAAAGCTTTGATCACTCCATCAAAACATATATTCTGATTCTGAGATGCTTGCTCTAGTCCATAGAAGGATTGCTGGAGCCAGCATACCTTTTAGCATCCTTAGGATCGTCAAAACCTTTTATTGTATCACATACAACTTTTCTTACGAAAACTGGTAAGAAAACTTGTTTTGACATCCATCTGTAAGATTTCATAATCGAAAAATACAGCTAATGCTAACATGATTCTGACGGACTTAAGCATCGCTACGGGTGAGAAATTCTCATCGTAGTCAACTCCTTGAACTTGTGAAAAGACTCTTTCCCACAAGTCGAGCTTCATAGACGGTAACATTACCGCCCACGTCCGTCTTCTTCTTAAAGACCCGTTTATCTCAATGGCTTGCCGATCATCGGGCAAGTCCACCAAAGTCCATACTTTGTTCTGATATATGGATCCTATCTCGGATTTCATGGCTTCTAACCATTTGTCGGAATACGGGCCCACCATCGCTTCTCCATAGCTTGTAGGTTCATTGTTGTCTAACAACATGATATCTAAGACAGGATTACCGTACCACTTAGGAGTAGTACATATCCTTGTCGACCTACGAGGTTTGATAGAAACTTGATCCGAAGCTTCATGATCACTATCATTAACTTCCTATTCAACAGACGTAGGCTCCACAGAAAACATCTTTCTGTGTTGCATCACTCTCTGGTTGAAATAAAGGTTCGACAACCTCATCAAGTTCTATCTTCCTCCTACTCAATTCTTTCGAGAGAAACTCCTTCTCGAGAAAGGACCCGTTCTTAGCGACAAACAATTTGCCCTTGGATCTGAGATAGAAGGTATACCCAACTGTTAACTTTGGGTATCCTACGAAGATGTATTTGTACGCTTTGGGTTCGAGCTTCTCCGGCTGAAGCCTTAAGCATCGCAGCCCCAAACATTAAGAAACGACAACTTTGGTTTCTTGCCAAACCAATGTTCATACGACGTCGTCTCAACGGACTTAGATGGTGTCCTATCTAAAGTAATGTAGCTGTCTTTAATGCATAACCTAAAAATGAAAATGGTAGATTGGTAAGAGACATCATAGATCGCACCATATCTCATAGGGTTCGATTACGATGTCCGGACACACCATTACCTTGTGGTGTTCTAGGTGGCTTCAACTGTGAAACAATTCCACAATGTCTTAAGTGATTGCCAAACTCATAACTCAGAAAATCCCCTTTTGATCAGATCGTAGGAACATGGTCTTATTGTTATGATGATTCTTAACTTCACTCTGAAATCGCTTGAACTTTTCAAACATTTCAGACTTGTGCTTCATTACGTAAATATACCTATATCTACTCAAATCGTCAGTGAAGATGAGAAAATAGCGATATCCACCGCACGCTTCAATTCTCATTGGATCACACGCATCAGCATGTATGATTTCCAACAAGTCACTTGCCCGTTTCATTGTACCTGAAAACGGGGTCTTAGTCATCCTGCCCATGAGGCATGGCTCGCATGTGTCAAGTGATTCAAAATCAAGTGACTCCAAACATCCATCGGCATGGAGTTTCTTCATGCATCTTGCGCCAATATGACCTAAGCGGCAGTGCCACGAGAAAGTGGTACTATCATTATTAACTCTACATCTTTTGGCGTCAACATGTGTATTACCACGACCAAGATTGAATGAACCATTCACATAGGGTGCATGACCATGAAAGGTATCATTCATGTAAACAGAATAACCATTATTCTCTAACTTAAATGAATGACCGTATTGCAATGAACATGATCTAATCATATTCATGCTCAACGTAGACACCTGATAACATTTATCTAGGTTCAATACTAATCATGAAGGCAGATGGAGCATGCGATGGTGATCTCATCAACTTTGGAAACACTTCCAACACACATCGTCACCTCGCCCTTAGCCAGTCTCCGTTTAGTCCGTAGCTTTTGCTTCAAGTCACCAATAATAGCAACTAAACCAGTATCCAATACCCAGGTGCTACCAGGAGTACTAGTGAGGTACACATTAATAACACGTATATACTTTGTTGAAGTTTCCAGCCTTCTTATCTACCATGCATTTGGGGTTATTCCGCTACCAGTGACCGTTCCCCTTACAATAGAAGCACTTAGTCTCGGGTTTGGGTTCAACTTGGGTTCCTTCACTGTAGCGGAAACTGGTTTGCCATTCATGAAGTTTCCCTTCTAGCCCTTGCCCTTCTTGAAACCAGTGGTCTTGTTAAACCATCAACACTTGATTCTCCTTCTTGATTTCTACCTTTTGCGGTCTTAAGCACCGCAAACAGCTCCGGGATCAACTCCATCCCTTGCATGTCATAGTTCATCACGAAGATCTAGTAGCTTAGTGATAGTGGCTAGAGAACTCTATCAATCACCATATTATCCGGAAGTTTAACTCCCACTTGATTTAAGTGATTGTAGCACCCAGACATTCTGAGCACATGCTCACTAGCTGAGCTTTTCTCCTCCATCTTGTTGGCAAAAGAACTTGTCAGAGGTCTCACACCTCTCAACACGGGCATGAGCCTGAAATCCCAATTTCAGCTCTTGGAACATCTCATATGTTCTATGGCGTTTCAAAACGTCATTGGAATCCCGATTCTAAGCCGTAAAGTATGGTGCACTAAACTGTCAAGTAGTCATCAGGATGTGTCTGTCAGGTGTTCACAACATCCACAGACGATGTTGTAGGGGTTTGCACATCGAGCGGTGCATCAAAGACGTAAGCCTTCTGTGTAGCAGTGAGGACACTCCTCGGAGTAAGGACCTAGTCCGCATCATTGCTTACAATATCTTTTAACTTAATCTTTCTCTAGGAATGTATTAAAACAGGGAGCTACAACGTGAGCTATTTATCTACAACATATTTGCAAAGACAATTTAGACTATGTTCATGATAATTGAGTTCATCTAATCAAATTATTTAATGAACTCCCTCTCAGATAGACATCCCTCTAGTCATCTAAGTGAAACATGATCCGAGTCAACTAGGCCGTGTCGGATCATCACGTGAGACGGACTAGTCAACATCGGTGAACATCTTCATGTTGATCGTATCTTCTATACGACTCATGCTCGACCTTTCGGTCTTCCGTGTTCCGAGGCCATGTCTGTACATGCTAGGCTCGTCAAGTCAACCTAAGTGTATTGCTTGTGTAAATTTGGCTTACACTCGTTGTATTCGAACGTTAGAATCTATCACACCCGATCATCACGTGGTGCTTCGAAACAACGAACCTTCGCAACTGTGCACAGTTAGGGGAACACTTTTCTTGAAATTTTACTGAGGGATCATCTTATTTAAGCTACCGTCGTTCTAAGCAAATAAGATGTAAAACATGATAAACATCACATGCAATCAAATAGTGACATGATATGGCCAATATCATTTTGCTCCTTTTGATCTCCATCTTCGGGGCTCCATGATCATCGTTGTCACCGGCATGACACCATGATCTCCATCATCATGATCTCCATCATCGTGTCTTCTTGAAGTTGTCTCGTCATCTATTACTTCTACTACTATGGCTAACGTTTTAGCAATAAAGTAAAGTAATTACATGACGTTTATGTTGACATGCAGGTCATAAATAAATTAAGACAACTCCTATGGCTCCTGCCGGTTGTCATACTCATCGACATGCAAGTCGTGATTCCTATTACAAGAACATGATCAATATCATACATCACATATATCATTCATCACAACCTTTTGCCCATATCACATCACAAGGCATATGCTGCAAAAACAAGTTAGACGTCCTCTAATTGTTGTTGCAAGTTTTTACGTGGCTGCTATAGGTTTCTAGCAAGAACGTTTCTTACCTACGCCAAAACCACAACGTGATATGCCAATTTCTATTTACCCTTCATAAGGACCCTTTTCATCGAATCCGATCCGACTAAAGTGGGAGAGACAGACACCTGCTAGCCACCTTATGCAACTAGTGCATGTCAGTCGGTGGAACCAGTCTCACGTAAGAGTACGTGTAAGGTCGGTACGGGCCGCTTCATCCCACGATGCCGCCGAATCAAGATAAGACTAGTAACGGCAAGTAAATTGAAAAAATCGACGCCCACAACAACTTGTGTTCTACTCGTGCATAGAAACTACGCATAGACCTAGCTCATGATGCCACTGTTGGGGATCGTAGCAGATATTTAAAATTTTCTACGCATCACCAAGATCAATCTATGGAGTAATCGAGCAACGAGGGGAAGGGGAGTGCATCTACATACCCTTGTAGATCGCTAAGCGGAAGCGTTCAAGTGAACGGGGTTGATGGAGTCGTACTCGTCGTGATCCAAATCACCGATGATCCTAGCGCCGAACGGACGGCACCTCCGCGTTCAACACACGTACGGTTGGGAGACGTCTCCTCCTTCTTGATCCAGCAAGGTGAGAGGAGAAGTTGAGGGAAAACTCCGACAGCACGACGGCGTGGTGGTGATGGAGCTCGTGGTTCTCCGGCAGGGCTTCGCCAAGCACTGCGGAGGAGGATGAGGTGTTGGAGGAGGAAGAGGGTTGCGCCAGGGGAAGGGTGTGGCTGCCCTCTCTCTCCCTCACTATATATAGGGGGAAGGGAGGAGGGGGAGGCGCCCTAGGGTTCCCTAGGGGAGGGGCGTCGGCCACAGGGGAAACCCTAGATGGGTTTGGGCGCCCCCACCCCTAGGAAACTTGCCCCCCCAAGCCGGGAGGGGCGGCTGCCCTAGGGGTGGCGCCCCCACCTCTCCTGGTTACATGAGATGGGGTGGGAGGGGCGCTCAGCCCCTTAGTGGGCTGATGTGCCCTCTCCCCTTGGCCCATAAGGCCCCCCAACGCTTGCCTGGGCCTCCGAAACCCCTTTCGGACACGCTGGTCATCACCTGGTACCCTCAGAACAATTCCGGACTCCAATACCCTTCGTCCAATATACCGATCTTCACCTCCGGACCATTCCGGAGCTCCTCGTCATGTCTGGGATCTCATCCGGGACTCCGAACAACCTTCAGTAACCACATACTATTTCCCATAACAACTCTAGCGTCACCGAACCTTAAGTGTGTAGACCCTACGGGTTCGGGAACCATGCAGACATGACCGAGACAACTCTCCAGCCAATAACCAACAGTGGGATCTGGATACACATGTTGGATCCCACATGTTCCACGATGATCTCATCGGATGAACCACGATGTCGAGGATTCAATCAATCCCGTATTCAATTCCCTTTGTCCAGCGGTATTGTATTTGCCCGAGATTCGATCGTCGGTATCCCGATACCTTGTTCAATCTCGTTACCGGCAAGTCTCTTTACTCGTTCCGTAAGACATCATACTGTGATCAACTCCTTGGTCACATTGTGCACATTATGATGATGTCCTACCGAGTGGGCCCAGAGATACCTCTCCGTTTACACGGAGTGACAAATCCCAGTCCCGATTCGTGCCAACCCAACAGACACTTTCGGAGATACCTATAGTGTACCTTTATAGCCACCCAGTTACGTTGTGATGTTTGGCACACCCAAAGCACTCTTACGGTATCCGGGAGTTGCACAATCTCATGGTCTAAGGAAATGATACTTGACTTTAGAAAAGCTTTAGCAAACGAACTACACGATCTTGTGCTACGCTTAGGATTGGGTCTTGTCCATCACATCATTCTCCTAATGATGTGATCGCGTTATCAACGACATCCAATGTCCATGGTCAGGAAACCGTAACCATCTATTGATCAACGAGCTAGTCAACTAGAGGCTTACTAGGGACATGGTGTTGTCTATGTATCCACACATGTATCTCAGTTTCCTATCAATACAATTCTAGCATGCATAATAAACGATTATCATGAATAATGAAATATGATATAATAATAACTAATTTATTATTGCCTCTAGGGTTTGGGGTGGCCTCAAGAATGCTTCAAGGAGGGGGTAATATCGGCAACGACAACATACATACACAGGAAAATAATGTTATCGGGGAGGGGGTATATCAACCCCCCCCCCCACGTGTTGAAGCTATCGGGAGGGGGTATATCGACAACGACGACATACGTACATGGGAAAATAATATTATCGGA
>NC_041392.1:706698397-706699156 GCF_002162155.2 Triticum dicoccoides | reverse complement strand
CAACGACGACGTACGTACATGGGAAAATAATATATCGGGGAGGGGGTATATCGACCCCCCCTCACGTGTTGAAGTTATCGGGAGGTGGTATATATATCGACCCCCCTCGTGTTGAAGTTATCGGGAGGGGGTATATCGACCCCCCCCCCCCTCGTGTTGAAGTTATCGGGAGGGGTATATCGACGACGACAGACCCAACAAAACATAAGAAAACGAAGAAGAAATAAAAAGAGGAGAAGAAGAAAGGAATAGAGGAGAAGATTGAAGAAAAAAAAGAAGAAAAAAAAAGAGGAGTCCTCTATTCCTTTCTTCTTCTCCTCTATTCCTTTCTTCTTCTCCTCTTACTTTTCTTCCTCTCCTCTTCTTCTCCTCTTCCTTTTCTTCCTCTCCTCTTCTTCTCCTTTTTCCTCTTCTTATTTTCATTTTCCCTCTCCTAAATATATAAAACTTTTCTAAAAATGAAACTAACCTAAAATGTACTAAATCAGAGAACATATATAGATAATCCTTTTCTAAATATTTAAATCTAACTTTTGCATAGATGAACATATATACACAGAGAACATACAAACATATATATACATTTTTATAAAAAAGCAAAATACAAAATACAAACATATATATGAAAAAAAATCTAAAAAGAAGCAATATACACAATATATATACTGACATATATACATAATATACACAATATACACAAGCATATATATAATATATGAAAAAAAACAGGGGAGGGGCGCCGTCCGGACCAACGGAGGG
>NC_041392.1:706690686-706697519 GCF_002162155.2 Triticum dicoccoides | reverse complement strand
CACCAACCGGGACCAAAGGCCTTGCGCTGGGGCGGTGGTGGGATTTTTTGTCCCACCTCGCTAGCTGAAGAGCTCCCGCACCTGTTTATAAGCTCTGCTCTGTGTTCCCTTTCGAACTCCTCTGAACTGCAGGCTTACGGGCCTAATTGGACACTGCAATGTCTGTGGGCCTACTGGGCCTGCTGCTGGCCTGAACCCTGGCCCATGGATGGGTTTCTAGTCGTATTCAGGCCGTGGTGGCCCAGTAGGTGGCATTTTTTTTCTTCTTTTTTGCTATTTATTTTTTCATTTCTACTTAGAACTAAATACTTATAGTTTTTACTGATTTCTTTTTTCTTTTAGGTCACAAAATTATAAACTTTCTGTTAGTGCCATTAGTTTTAAAATTTGAATAGTTTAAATTTGAAGTTTTTAAAATTTGTGTGAATCACTAGTTTATGAATAACTTTACTATAAAAATTGATTTTTGAGTCATTCTTTTTCCTGCTATTTAATATTACTGTGTTTTATCATTATACTCAATTTGGTAATTTTAGTTAGTCATAACAAATATTATAGGCATTTTTTTTTCTTTTTTTCTATTTATTCTTTCATTTCTACTTCGAACTAAATACTTATAGTTTTTTAGTGATTTCTTTTTTCTTTTAGGTCACAAAGATTATAAACTTTCTGTTAGTGCCATTAGTTTTAAAATTTGAATAGTTTAAATTTGAATTTTTTAAAATTTGTGTGAATCACAAGTTTGTGATTAACTTTACTAAAAAAATGAACATAGATGCACCTATAGAGAAAATTAAACCTAAATTCATAATCAATTTCTATGAATTTTAGCGAAATTCATTATGAATTTAGGTCAAATTTCCTGTATAGGGGCATCTATTTTCACTCTGAGAGGAGCTCAACAAGGTAGAGAGGGACGGGTTTATAAACCGGTGTGGGCGCCCTTCGGTTGGCGAGGTGGGACTAAACTCTGGGTGCAACGAGGGCCAACCCTTTAGTTTCGGTTTGTGGCACAAACCGGGACTAATGGTCATGGGCCAGGGGCGAGCCCTATTTATTTCCTATTTTTTTGTTTTGTTTTACGCATTATTTATTTTATTTTGTTTTTTGCTTTATTTTTAATTCTTTTTACTTTCTGTTAGTGCCATTAGTTTTCAAATTTGAAAAGACTTTTTTAGTTTTTTTGTTTTCTTTATTGCTTTATTTATTTTATTTTGTTTCTACCTACAACAAAAGACTTTTTGTTTTGTTTTCTGTATTATTTGTTTTCTTTTGTTTTTTCCTTTATTTTTTAATTCTTTTTGCTTTTAGGTCAGCAAAATTATAAACTTTCTGTTAGTGTCATTAGTTTTAGAAAAATTATAAACTTTCTGTTAGTGCCATTAGTTTTCAAATTTGAATAGTTAAAATTTGAATTCATTGAAATTTGTGTGAATCACAAGTTTGTGATTAACTTTACTAAAAAATGAACATAGATACACCTATAGAGAAAATTCGACCTAAATTCATAGTTTTCAAATGAACTCTGAGAAAGTTGGCATAGCATACTCGTCTGTTACAAATTTGGCATGGTGTCATTATAATAGTTGCGGGAGAAAGTCTTCACTTTTTCTTCGCTTGTATCATTTGCTTATTGCACCGTAACCATGGATAATCTACATCGTTTATCAGGATGCTTGGGTCAGCCTTGACATTGAAGGGAGGAATTTCATGAAACTTTTCATAATCTTCAGACATGTCTGTCTTGCCCTCCACTCCCATGATGTCCCTTTTTCCTGAAAGAACTATGTGGCGCTTTGGCTCATCGTATGATGTATTCGCTTCCTTATCTTTTATTTTTCTCGGTCTGGTAGACATGTCCTTCACATAGATAACCTATGCCACATCATTGGCTAGGACGAACGGTTCGTCAGTGTACCCAAGATTTTTCAGATCCACTGTTGTCATTCCATACTGTGGGTCTACCTGTACCCCGCCTCCTGACAGATTGACCCATTTGCACTTAAACAAAGGGACCTTAAAATCTTGTCCGTAGTCAAGTTCCCATATGTCAACTATGTAACCATAATATGTGTCCGTTCCCTTCTCGGTTGTTGTATCAAAGCAGACACCGCTGTTTTGGTTGGTGCTCTTTTGATCTTGGTCAATCGTGTAAAATGTATTCCCATTTATCTCGTACCCTTTGTAAATCAATACAGTCAAAGATGGTCCCCTGGACAACAAGTACAACTCATCACAAACAGTGTTGTCACCTCTGAGACGTGCTTCCAACCAACTACTGAAAGTCCTGATGTGTTCACATGTAATCCAGTCGTCGCACTGCTCCGGGTGTTTGGAGCGCAGACTGTTCTTATGTTCATCGACATATGGGGTCACCAAGGTAGAGTTCTATAGAACTGTTTAGTGTGCTTGAGACCAAGAATATCCGTCCCTGCATATTATGGAGTCACTTCCAAGAGTGCCTTTTCCATTCAGTCTCCCCTCATACCGCGATTTAGGGAGACCTATCTTCTTAAGGCCAGGAATGAAGTCAACACCAAACCCGATGGCATCCTCTGTTTGATGGCCCATGGAGATGCTTCCTTCTGGCCTAGCGCGGTTACAGACATATTTCTTTAGGACTCCCATGAAGCTCTCAAAGGGGAACATATCGTGTAGAAATACGGGCCCAAGAATGACAATCTCGTCGACTAGATGAACTAGGACATGCGTCATGATATTGAAGAAGGATGGTGGGAACACCATCTCGAAACTGACAAGACATTGCGCCACATCACTCCTTAGCCTTGGTACGATTTCTGGATCGATCACCTTCTGAGAGATTGCATTGAGGAATGCACATAGCTTCACAACGGCTAATAGGACGTTTTCCGGTAGAAGCCCCCTCAATGCAACCGGAAGCAGTTGCGTCATAATCACGTAGCAGTCATGAGACTTTAGGTTCTAGAAATTTTTCTCTGGCATATTTATTATTCCCTTTATATTCGACGAGAAGCCAGTCGGGACCTTCATACTGAGTAGGCATTCAAAGAAGATTTCTTTCTCTTCTTTCGTAAGAGCGTAGTTGGAAGGACCTTCATACTGCTTTGGAGGCATGCCGTCTTTTTTGTGCAAACGTTGCAGGTCCTCCCGTGCCTCAGGTGTATCTTTTGTCTTTCCATACACGCCCAAGAAGCCTAGCAGGTTCACACAAAGGTTCTTCGTCACGTGCATCACATTGATTGAAGAGCGGACCTCTAGGTCTTTCCAGTAGGGTAGGTCCCAAAATATAGATTTCTTCTTCCACATGGGTGCATGTCCCTCAGCGTCATTCGGAACAGCTAGTGCGCCGGGACCCTTTCCAAAGATTACGTGTAAATCATTGACCATAGCAAGTACGTGATCACCGGTACGCATGGCAGGCTTCTTCCGGTGATCTGCCTCACCTTTGAAATGCTTGCCTTTCTTTTGACATTGATGGTTGGTCGGAAGAAATTGACGATGGCCCAGGTACACATTCTTCCTGTATTTGTCCAGGTATATACTTTCAGTGTCATCTAAACAGTGCGTGCATGCGTGGTATCCTTTGTTTGTCTGTCCTGAAAGGTTACTGAGAGCGGGCCAATCGTTGATGGTCACGAACAGCAACGCCTTTAGGTTAAATTCCTCTTGTCTGTGCTCATCCCACGTACGTACACCGTTTCCATTCCATAGCTGTAAAAGTTCTTCAACTAATGTCCTTAGGTACACATCAATGTCGTTGCCGGGTTGCTTAGGGCCTTGGATGAGAACTGGCATCATAATGAACTTCCGCTTCATACACATCCAAGGAGGAAGGTTATACATACATAGAGTCACGGGCCAGGTGCTGTGATTGCTGCTCTGCTCCCCGAAAGGATTAATGCCATCCACGCTTAAAGCAAACCATATGTTCCTTGGGTCCTTTGCAAACTCATCCCTGTACTTTCTCTTGATTTTTCTCCACTGCGACCCGTCAGCGGGTGCTCTCAACTTCCCGTCTTTCTTACGGTCCTCACTGTGCCATCGCATCGACTTGGCATGCTCTCCGTTTCTGAACAGACGTTCTAACCATGGTATTATAGGAGCATACCACATCACCTTCGTAGGAACCCTCTTCCTGGGGGCTCGCCGTGAACATCACCAGGGTCATCTCGTCTGATCTTATACCGCAATGCACCGCATACCGGGCATGCGTTCAGATCCATGTATGCGCCACGGTAGAGGATGCAGTCATTAGGGCATGCATGTATCTTCTCCACCTCCAATCCTAGAGGGCATACGACCTTCTTTGCTGCGTATGTACTGTCGGGTAATTCGTTATCCTTTGGAAGCTTCTTCTTTAATATTTTCAGTAGCTTCTCAAATCCTTTGTCAGGCACAACATTCTCTGCCTTCCACTGCAGCAATTCCAATACGGTACCGAGCTTTGTGTTGCCATCTTCGCAATTGGGGTACAACCCTTTTTTGTGATCCTCTAACATGTGATCGAACTTCAGCTTCTCCTTTTGACTTTCGCATTGCGTTCTTGCATCGACAATGACCCGGCGGAGATCATCATCATCGGGCACATCGTCTGGTTCCTCTTGATCTTCAGCAGCTTCACCCGTTGCAGCATCATTGGGCACATCGTCTGGTTCCTCTTGATCTTCACCAGCTCCCCCCGTTGCAGCATCACCGTATTCAGGGGGCACATAGTTGTCATCGTACTCTTCTTCTTCGCCGTCTTCCATCATAACCCCTATTTCTCCGTGCCTCGTCCAAACATTATAGTGTGGCATGAAACCCTTGTAAAGCAGGTGGGAGTGAAGGATTTTCTGGTTAGAGTAAGACCTCATATTCCCACATTCAGTGCATGGACAACACATAAAACCATTCTGCTTGTTTGCCTCAGCCGCATCGAGAAACTCATGCACGCCCTTAATGTACTCGCGGGTGTGTCTGTCACCGTACATCCATTGCCGGTTCATCTGCGTGCATTATATATAATTAAGTGTCCAAATTAATAGAAGTTCATCATCACATTAAAACCAAAGTGCATACATAGTTCTCATCTAACAACATATAGCTCTCCAGAGCATCTAATTAATTAAACATACATTGAAACTATGTAAAACATTTCAATGCGAAAACAAATGCGATCATAATCGCAACCAAGGTAACAATTGATCCAACGGCATAATGATACCAAGCCTCGGTATGAATGGCATATTTTCTAATCTTTCTAATCTTCAAGCGCATTGCATCCATCTTGATCTTGTGATCATCGACGACATCCGCAACATGCAACTCCAATATCATCTTCTCCTCCTCATTTTTTTTATTTTTTCCTTCAACAAATTGTTTTCTTCTTCAACTAAATTTAACCTCTCGACAATAGGGTCGGTTGGCATTTCCGATTCACATACATCCTACATAAATAAAATCTATGTCACGTTGGTCGGCATAATTTTCATAAACAATAAATGAACCAATAGTTATAAAGATAATATATATACCACATCCGAATCATATACATGACGAGGGCCGACAGGGGCGGATACCAAAACCATCTCACTATATAAGATGCAATAATAAAAGTAAGAAAATAATACAAGTATCTATGTAAACATACAAGTAAGAATATTTTTCCTTTCAGAAAGAAGATAAGAACAAGAGGCTCACAACGGTGGTGCCGGCGATGAGCTCGGCGCGGGTGATCGACGGCGGTGAAGACGGGGACGGGGCGTGACGGACCGCTAAACCTAGACAAATATTGAGGAAAATGGAGCTTGGAGAGGAGAAAGCTTAAGTAGTGTGGCTCGGGCATTCCATCGAACACCTTGTGTGCATAGGAGGTGAGCTAGAGCACCACCAAGCCCTCTCCCCCTCGGCCAGAAAAAACAGAGCAGTGTGCTCTGCTCTTGCGTGAGGGGGTATATATAGGCACCACCATTGGCCCCGGTTGGTGGCATGAACCTGGACTAAAGGGGAGCCTTTAGTCCCGGTTCATACCACCAACCGGGGCCAATGGTGGTGGGCCAGGGGCGAGGCCTATTGGTCCCGGTTCGTCCCACCAACCGGGACCAAAGGTCCAGACGAACCGGGACTAATGGCCCACGTGGCCCGACCAGCCCCCTGGGCTCACGAACCGGGTCCAATGCCACCATTGGTCCCGGTTCTAGACTGAACCGGGACTAATGGGCTGACCCGGCCTGGACCTTTGCCCCATTTTCTACTAGTGTGATGGTGCATTTCTGCATACCCTTACCCCCTTGATGCCATGAACCTCCTCTGTATGAGCCAATAAACTTGATAACCCTTCCACGCATAGCAAAAATAAGTATGGAGGGAGAGGGTCCCCCTGACGGAGTCCCCTAGAAGGAATGAACTGTTCCGTCTCCTGGTCATTAAATCTCACATTATATTTAACTGATGAGACACAAGCCATAAGAAGATCAACGAAGTCTTGTTGGAAACCCAACCGAAGCAACATCTTTTGAAGGAAAACCAACTCGACCATGTCGTATGCTTTATGCACGTCAAGCTTGACCGCACAATAACCAGAATTTCTTTTTTTTCTTATTCTTGATTGTGTGCATACTCTTATATGCGACAAGAATATTATCGGTAATAAGGCATCCAGGGACGAAGGCACTTCGGACAGGAGATATAACATCATCAAGCAAGCTCTTTAGACGAAGAACAATCATCTTAGATATAACCTTGTAAAGAACAGTGCACAAGCTGATAGACCTATACTGTGTTACCTTCTTTGGACCGTCCACTTTCGGAATGAGAATAATGATAGTGTCATTCCACCCGATTTTTTGATGGATTGCCTTAAGCACTTCTTC
>NC_041392.1:706665536-706690514 GCF_002162155.2 Triticum dicoccoides | reverse complement strand
TGCCAACATTTTTTAAAGAATAAAGCGTGCAGACCATCTTTGCCTGGGGCCTTCAAATCACCAATATAAAATAGTGCACGGTTGACATCCTCCGCTGAGTAGGGCTCGCTCAATACATCATTCATCGCCTGGTCTACCTGAACGACCTTCTCCAGTAACCCAGGGTCAACATCAGCCACCTCCGAAGCAAAACTGTAGAGTCCATGTAAATTCGATGTCGAGAAGGCTTTGGTATTACCCGATATATGCTATTGCTTAGCAGCCACGTCTTATCAACTACGGAAGATGATACCGTAAAAATACTATGGAAGATGATTCGCTTCTCGCCGATGTAATCTTGAAGCTAAGTTTATACTGCAGATTTTTTGGTAGTTTAGCCTTTTGTCTAATCAATTACTCCCTCCACCTCATAATATACTACCTCCGTCGTGGTTTATTGGTCTCCTTCATATTTTGTGTCAAATTTTAAAATCAAAATATGAATGCATGCCACCAAAAAATTATAGTATTGGATTCGTATTTGAACATAGTTTCCAGTGGTACAATTCTTGATGACATGCATTGACATTTTGTTAGTTAAATTTATGGTTAAAATTTGACATTAAATACGAAGGGGACTAATAAACCAGGAAGGAGATAGTAAGAGTGTTTCTGACACTACACTGATTATGAGACCGGGGGAGTAGATTTGTTCGTACTATTTATTAAGTTTTTTTATTGCGATTTATTAAATGATATTGGCTTCGGATCGCATTGTAGTTAAGTTTTGTGAGGGACTAAACGCGTGAGTGCCTTGGGCCAACTTTATAGACTACAGCTTCCAAACATGGGAAACATTTGTATCTGGCCGACCGGCTCAACTTGGGCTGGTTGCCTCGCTCGCTAATGCGTCTGTGCTCTTGCGCAGGCGAGCCAAGTAGCTCTTGGCCTCATGTGCCCGCTTTCTTTCTTCTCTCATTCGTCTTATCCTCCACGGACGCAGCACAATCGCTCATGTCGCCCGTCTCTCTCTAACTCCCAATCGTCCACCTCCGAAACCCACCCATGGTCAGCCCGCACACGGACTTTCTCCGGCAAGTAGGCACCGAAGGTTGCTGCTCGTCATTCCTCGTGCAGACTAGGCTAGTTAGGATGGCATAGCCGCTCTTGCGGAAATCCCAATCACAATCTAACAAAGGAAGCTTGTTACATGCGCCGGAAAGCAAATTGCAGACAGCCAGGTGGACAGATGAGGCCAAGCAACCTTTGCCTTTGCTAGTAGGTGTATCCAGGCGTACGAGGAGGAGGCCGTGGTGAACGACGAGCGGCACAACATTGTGCAGTGGGCCTCTTTTACGGCCTCCTGTACCACTTGTTGCTGCTCTCGGAAAAAACGACTTAGAGAGCGACGGTCAGACCAAACACCGACCCCAGCGCGGGTACGAAGTGTGTCACAAAGGTAGGGTCGTCTTTGATGACGGTTTTTCCCAGAGGAAGAAACCAGGGAGGAACGACGCTGTCTCGTGGTTGGGCCAGTGGCTGCGGCGAACAAAGGAGGCCTTAAGTACGAGGCGGCACCAGTGGTTGCACGTCCTGGCGCAAGGGAAGAGATCAGCCACGTCGTCCACGTGCACGAGGATCTCGCGGACCGCGTCGTCCGGGAGCGATGCCGCGGACACCAACGCCGCCGTCCCTTTCATCTTCTCCCATACCACGCGACTCCGCGAGTCTCTCGCGTACGAGGAGGATAACCAAGGTTTTGAAGGGCCTCAAGGTCCGGATCCTAATTGGAGTCACCGTCGAAGTCGTGTTCGTGGCGTGTTACAGTTCGAAGCCGGGATGTGTCCCCACCTAGGTGTCCCGGCTGTGCGCGGATCAGCCGACTTGGTAGATATTTGGTCTTTCAAGTCTGAAAACCGGGTAAGTTTTGTCCGAAATCAGATATTCACCACTTTGACCGGGTTTAACAGCTGAGTCCCGCCTGTCAGGATGACATGACAGAGGTTATGGCGCTGACTAACGTATGGTTAATTGGACAAGGGGTCCACCAGTGAGCAGTCTCCTTTGTCCTCTTTGACCAATTTCACAGGGCACTTTCTTTGCTGTTAGTCTGCTCGTGAGGATGGAGCAAGCAAATTCGTCACCGGTTAACTGTTCAACCGTAGTCGCAGACAAGTCGGCGGCCCCGGACGGAGTAGTAGGAGAAGGGTCCGTCCACCGCATCTTTACCATGGTTGCAGCACCACCTTCTCCTCCCGGGGCTAAATTTCGTGTTTTGACCCATTTGTGAAACAAAATCGAGATTTGACCCCAGTTTGAAAACATTTCGGGATTTGACCCTTTTGCTACCGCTAGATCCTCAGGCGGTAGAGTTGCACAGCCTACCGACATAGGTTTCGGTGGTAGGTGTGCCTGACGGCCGTCAATCCGTTAACGGCTGCTTACATACCTACCGCCAACGCCCACGGTGGTAGCCCACACAAACCTACCGCCTAGTTCCCTGGCGGTAGGTTATCATAAACTTAACTACTTTGATTTTGTCTTCAATTTTTTGGCCATAAGACATAACATAAGAAACATAACATAAGAAACAATAAACACAATTTTATAAACATAACATAGTTTGATCACATCCAAAAAGTTTTGCCATTTCGGACTAAGAAACAAGTACCAAATAACATAGTTTGATCACATAACATAGTTTAACCAAATAACATAACATAGTATGAAGGCAACATAAGAAGTTTAACAAGTTCAACGGTCATCGACCACATAAAAGGTTTCATCCATAGGTAGCAATCAAACATGACGATCATCAGCAGCCACACGCATATATAGTTTAGATGATATCGATGATGATCATCATCTTCAAGCCTTGACGGTTGGTCTTCCTGATAGTAATAAGGATGACCTATCCAATATGAAGATTTTTGTCAACGAGGAAGCTCTTCCACCCATCTGTGCTTAAATTTGTGCGGCCGTCCGTGTCCATGCCGTACGCACAAGTAGTGACGGGGCCCCTTGCGCTAAGGCGTATTCCAACATAGCCTTCTTCATCAGCCTTGATGCAATAACTCTCAGATAGGCTCTTTGGCAATTTCTGAATAAGAAAAACATATCAATTAATAAGTATGGATTATCTAAAATATTAACAATTCCTTGGATTCTACACTAAAAACATACCATCTCATGTCGATCGATCATGGTAGTTGTCAGACGGGTCACGAATGGCGCTCCGATCAACTCAGCACGTGGCAGAAAGTTGTCCCATAGGTTGCACACCTCCTGTTCGCTCAGCCTCACTCTTTGAGCACAGATGGCTTCATCAAGTGGGTCTTCATCTTCATAGTCCTCATCAAGTGGTGGTGGTGGCGCCATGTTCCTTATATAAGCATTGATTGGATAAAGTTAATTAAACATGAATATTTGTTCTAATGCAAGCAAAACAAATATCTACAATTTTCACACAATAAATCATCACATATGGTGGTGGTGGTGGCTATAAGAAAGACTAAACTTAGGGTTCGTCTAGGTTCTAGGGTTCATCATATCAACTAGATAGGGTTCCTCGTATTGCTATAAGAAAGACTAAACCTAGGGTTCATCAACTAGGTTCATCACATTGCAATCATCTAGGTTTAGGGTTCATCATATCAACTAGATAGGGTTCCTCATATGGCTATAAGAAAGCGGAATGATTGACTCAAAGTAATTGGGGGATTGGAGGAGCTTACCTTCCTCTTTCCGTAGCCATCCTACCGTCGGGCCGGATGGCGGTAGGTCATGGTCGGCTACCGCCGCGCCCTATGGCGGTAGGGTGCCTTTGTGTGCATTTTTTTGCACCTTCTAACTTCTTTTGTCTTCAATTTTTGGCATACAACATTTAAACAGCATATGTATGACATATAAAGCACACAATGTATGATATATGATGCACACACCACAAATCTATAAATAAGGTAGGTTCGATACACCACAAATCTATTAATAAGGTAGGTTCGGTACATAGCAAGTTAACGAAACAGTTTCACGAGAAAATTCATATGGTTCACGAAGCAAATATGCAAGTTTTTAGTTCAACGACATGGCAGCAACTTCAGTCCTTCCTTCCCCTCTTCGACGTTCGGTCCTCATTATCCTTGGATCGCTTCTCGGCCGCCGTCTTCTTGCGGGCCGTAGGACGTGCTTTCTGAAATGGGGACGGACTCTTCCAGTCCTTCTTCGGCACATTCCTCTTCTCACGCTGGGTTGGCTGAGTTGGTGGAGGTCCATCGTCATCATCGTACTCCTCCTCCTCCTCCTCATCCTCATCGTGCTCTTCCTCTTTGTCATCATGTTCTTCTCCTGTGCCCTCTTCTTCTGCGCCCTCTTCTTCCTCTTCCTCTGCATCATCATCGTCGTCGTCGTTCTCCTCCTCGTCATCTTGACCCGCCCTAGATGACGAGGGTGCATGGCTTGATGAAGCGAGGCTACGCATCGGTGCAGGAGGAAAAACATCCTCAGTGTTTGTAGCGCACCCAAGCTGGCCCACAAGCCGGCGTGCTTTGTTGACGTATTTCTGCAATGATAACGGAAGAATATGTTAACTTCTCGAATGGCCAATGATAACGAAAAAGACTTCATATTACCTTCATCGTTTCCCTTAGCTTGTTCTCACTAGCTCGAGTCCCAGGGACAGCACTAAGCGCATCAGAGGCATGAAAAATGCTTTTGTTCAGCTCCGAAGACTGCAAAGTAATAAAATGAGTCAATAGCACGAAAAGCTGATTTCATCCAACCGTCGGTTCGAAAGAGGTAAAAACAACATACCACTCTGTTCATTAGGGGTCCGTACTCCCTAAACCCGCCTTGAAGTTGTCTGATGCTCTCGTTGTAGGTTTCATTCTCTGAGGTGTAATCGAATAGGTCTTCGGCATCTGCTGTCGTCCACTGGGGCCTCAGACGCAGACGATGCTTGATGCCATCATCGTACCACAGCATGTGATCCTCGTACTCGTCCCAGTCAATCACTCTCCTCTCCGTGTCTTTGCGTCCTTTCCACTTGTTCCATTCCTTCACGTATCTCGCATGTTCGGCTTCCCAATCCGTGATTGATTGATTGTGCTTCCTGCTCTTTCTGCAATGCATAATAAAGAATGTAAAACACCCTTATTTTATGAATGTAAAGCATGAAAACAATAACTTATAATCGATGAGGACAGCTTGTGGTACTCACTTGTGTAGGTCGTAGCCACCGGTATCGTTGCCGGTTGGTGGTGTGTGTTGCGCCTTACCAAATTGTGCGGCAACGCGCTGTGGCAAGTGGTACTCCATGACATAGACACAAATCATGGGTATGATGCACCGGAAGAGCAGCCGGTCCTGCTTGCACATGCTGTTCAGCTCGAACCCCCACTCTCGATCATCACTATACGGCCGCCAAGTAACCTATAACCAAACAATGGTAAGCTCAAGTGAAAGTGGTCTCAAAATAATGGTAAGCTCAAGTGAAAATGTAGTTCTTATGCCTGGAAAGGCGTGAGAGCATCAAGCTCGTTGCTGAAGACCTTGTACAAGGCCTTCGATTCGCCCGTGTAGACAAGCACCACGTCCCAAGCATATGCGACGGTCGGGTACCGATCATCTTCGTCATCTCCGCCATAGTCCGTCCATGCACGCGAGTGCATCTTCTCCGGACGGCCCACCGGGATTCGCTCCCACATCCAAATGGAGAGGGACCATACACATCCACACATACCGGACGTGTCTTCCGCTCTCTGGGTCACGTCGTCAAGCTACAAACCAAGTATAGATGATAAGATGTCAAAAGTAAAGCAACACACGTCTGATATTTGAAAGAAAGTGATATTCACTTACCGAACGGTATAGGTAGGCAAGTCCGGCGGCCCCCCAGCTGTACCCTGCATCCCAGTCCTGCAGGAAGTCGAGATACATCCATAGGGCAGAGTTCCCGGAGCAGTCCGGAAACACTACCTCTGTGAGAATGTACCACAGGTAGGCCCTGGCGTACTGCTCCACCACCCGGGGCTCGGCATCTTCCGGGCACTTGCTCCGGTGCTCGAGGAGCCATGGCAGCGGTATGCCGGAAGTCCGGTTGCTCTTAGCAGGGGGGGCAGTCGCCGATGAGGCTGACAACCCTCTCGGGCCAGTTCGCCCTCTCCACTCTTCCTGTGAGAGGACGACCCTCCAGCGGTAGTTCCGTAATCATCACACAATCCTCGAGGGTCATGGTCATCTTGAAGGAAATATGCCCTAGAGGCAATAATGAAGTTATTATTTATTTCCTTATATCATGATAAATGTTTATTATTCATGCTAGAATTGTATTAACCGGAAACATAATACATGTGTGAATACATAGACAAACAGAGTGTCACTAGTATGCCTCTACTTGACTAGCTCGTTAATCGAAGATGGTTATGTTTCCTAACCATGAACAAAAGAGTTGTTATTTGATTAACGGGATCGCATCATTAGAAGAATGATGTGATTGACATGACCCATTCCATTAGCTTAGCACCCGATTGTTTAGTATGTTGCTATTGCTTTCTTCATGACTTATACATGTTCCTATGACTATAAGATTATGCAACTCCCGTTTATCGGAAGAACACTTTGTGTGCTACCAAATGTCACAACGTAACTGGGTGATTATAAAGGAGCTCTACAGGTGTCTCCAAAGGTAAATGTTGGGTTGGCGTATTTCGAGATTAGGATTTGTCACTCCGATTGTCGGAGAGGTATCTCTGGGCCCTCTCGGTAATGCACATCACATAAGCCTTGCAAGCATTACAACTAATGAGTTAGTTGCGAGATGATGTATTACGAAACGAGTAAAGATACTTGCCGGTAACGAGATTGAACCAGGTATTAAGATACCGACGATCGAATCTCGGGCAAGTAACATACCGATGACAAAGGGAACAACGTATGTTGTTATGCGGTCTGACCGATAAAGATCTTCGTAGAATATGTGGGAGCCAATATGAGCATCCAGGTTCCGCTATTGGTTATTGACTGGAGATGTGTCACGGTCATGTCTACATTGTTCTCGAACCCGTAGGGTCCGCACGCTTAAGGTTTCGATGACAGTTATATTATGAGTTTATGAGTTTTGATGTACCGAAGGAGTTCGGAGTCTCGGATGAGATCGGGGACATGACGAGGAGTCTCGAAATGGTCGAGACATAAAGATCGATATATTGGACAACTATATTCGGACATCAGAAAGGTTCCGAGTGATTCGGGTATTTTTCGGGGTACCAGAGAGTTACGGAAATACGTATTGGGCCTTATTGGGCCATACGGGAAAGAAGAAAAAGGGCCTCAAGGGTGGCCGCACCCCTCCCCTTGGTCTGGTCCGAATTGGACTAGGGAAGGGGGCGCCCCCTTCCTTCCTTCTCCTTTTCCCTTCCTCTTTTCCTATTCAATATGGGAGGCGGAATCCTACAAGGACTAGGGAGTCCTAGTAGGACTCCACACTTGGCACGCCCCCTCCTAGGGCCGGCCTCCTCCTCCCTTGCTCCTTTATATACGGGGGCAGGGGGGCACCTCTAGACACAAGTTGATCCACGTGATCATAGTCTTAGCCGCGTGCGGTGCCCCCTTCCACCATAATCCTCGATAATATTGTAGCGGTGCTTAGGCGAAGCCCTGCGATAGTAGAACATCAAGATCGTCACCACACCGTCGTGCTGACGGAACTCTTCCCCGACACTTTGCTGGATCAGAGTCCGGGGATCGTCATCGAGTTGAACTGTGCTAAAACTCGGAGGTGTCGTAGTTTCGGTGCTTGATCGGTCGGGCTTTGAAGACGTATGACTACATCAACCACGTTGTGCTAACGCTTCCGCTGTCGGTCTACAAGGGTACGTAGATCACACTCTCCCCACTCGTTGCTATGCATCACCATGATCTTGCGTGTGCGTAGGAGAATTTTTGAAATTACTACGTTCCCCAACAGTGGCATCCGAGCCTAGGTTTTATGTGTTGATGTTATTTGCACGAGTAGAACACAAGTGAGTTGTGGGCGATATAAGTCATACTGCTTACCAGCATGTCATACTTTGGTTCGGCGGTATTGTTGGACGAAGCGGCCCGGACCGACATTACGCGTACGCTTACGCGAGACTGGTTCTCCCGACGTGCTTTGCACATAGGTGGCTTGCGGGTGACAGTTTCTCCAACTTTAGTTGAACCGAGTGTGGCTACGCCCGGTCCTTGCGAAGGTTAAAACAGCACCAAATTGACAAACCATCGTTGTGGTTTTGATGCGTAGGTAAGATTGGTTCTTGCTTAAGCCTGTAGCAGCCACGTAAAACTTGCAACAACAAAGTAGAGGACGTCTAACTTGTTTTTGCAGGGCATGTTGTGATGTGATATGGTCAAGACATGATGCTAAATTTTATTGTATGAGATGACCATGTTTTGCAACCAAATTTTCGACAACTGGCAGGAGCCATATGGTTGTCGCTTTATTGTATGCAATGCAATTGCGCTGTAATGCTTTACTTTATCACTAAGCGGTAGCAATAGTCGTGGAAGCATAAGATTGGCGAGACGACAACGATGCTATGATGGTGATCAAGGTGTCGCACCGGTGACGATGGTGATCACGATGGTGCTTCGAAGATGGACATCACAAGCACAAGATGATGATGTCCATATCATATCACTTATATTGATTGCATGTGATGTTTATCTTTTATGCATCTTATCTTGCTTTGATTGACGGTAGCATTTTAAAATGATCTCTCACTAATTATCAAGAAGTGTTCTCCCTGAGTATGCACCGTTGCGAAAGTTCTTCGTGTTGAGACACCACGTGATGATCGGGTGTGATAGGCTCTACGTTCAAATACAACGGGTGCAAAACAGTTGCACACGCAGAATACTCAGGTTATACTTGACGAGCCAAGCATATACAGATATGGCCTCGGAACACGGAGACCGAAAGGTCGAGCGTGAATCATATAGTAGATATGATCAACATAGTGATGTTCACCAATGAAACTACTCCATCTCACGTGATGATCGAACATGGTTTAGTTGATTTGGATCACGTGATCACTTAGAGGATTAGAGGGATGTCTATCTAAGTGGGAGTTCTTAAGTAATATGATTAAATTGAACTTAAATTTATCATGAACTTAGTCCTGGTAGTATTTTGCAAATTATGTTGTAGATCAATAGCTCGCGTTGTCGCTTCCCTGTGTTTATTTTGATATGTTCCTAGAGAAAATTGTGTTGAAAGATGTTAGTAGCAATGATGCGGATTGGATCCGTGATCTGAGGTTTATCCTCATTGCTGCACAGAAGAATTATGTCCTTGATGCACCGCTAGGTGACGGACCTATTGCAGGAGCAGATGCAGACGTTATGAACATTTGGCTAGCTCAATATGATGACTACTTGATAGTTTAGTGCACCATGCTTAATGGCTTAGAATTGGGACTTCAAAGACATTTTGAATGTCATGGAGCATATGAGATGTTCCAGGAGTTGAAGTTAATATTTCAAGCAAATACCCGAGTTGAGAGATATGAAGTCTCCAACAAGTTCTATAGCTAAAAGATGGAGGAGAATCGCTCAACTAGTGAGCATGTGCTCAGATTGTCTGAGTACTACAATCTCTTGAATCAAGTGGAAGTTAATCTTCCAGATAAGATAATGATTGACAGAATTCTCTAGTCACCATCACCAAGTTAGTAGAACTTCGTGATGAACTATGATATGCAAGGGATAACGGAAGCGATTCCCAAGCTCTTCGTAATGCGGAAATTGACGAAGGTAGAAATCGAGAAAAACATCAAGTGTTGATGGTAGACAAGACCACTAGTTTCAAGAAAAGGGCAGAGGGAAGAAGGGGAACTTCAAGAAGAACAGCAAGCAAGTTGCTGCTCAAGTGAAGAAGCCCAAGTCTGGTCCTAAGCCTGAGACTAAGTGCTTCTACTGCAAAGGGACTGGTCACTGGAAGCGGAACTACCCCAAGTGATTGGCGGATAAGAAGGATGGCAAAGTGAACATAAGTATATTTGATATACATGTTATTGATGTGTACTTTACTAGTGTTTATAGCAACCCCTCGGTATTTGATACTAGTTCAGTTGCTAAGATTAGTAACTCGAAACGGGAGTTGCAGAATAAACAGAGACTAGTTAAGGGTGAAGTGACGATGTGTGTTGGAAGTGGTTCCAAGATTGATGTGATCATCTTCGCACACTCCCTATAATTTCGGGATTAGTGTTGAACCTAAATAAGTGTTATTTGGTGTTTGCGTTGAGCATGAATATGATTTGATCATGTTTATTGTAATACGATTATTCATTTAAGTAAGAGAATAAATTGTTGTTCTGTTTACATGAATAAAACCTCGTATGGTTACACACCCAATGAAAATAGTTCGTTGGATCTCGATCGTAGTGATACACATATTGAAACGAAAAGATGCAAAGTTAATAATGATAGTGCAAATTATTTGTGGCACTCCCGTTTAGGTCATATTGGTGTAAAGCGCATGAAGAAACTCCATGCTGATGGGCTTTTGGGATCACTTGATTATGAATCACTTGATGCTTGCGAACCATGCCTTGTGGGCAAGATGACTAAAACGCTGTTCTCCGGAACAATGAAGCGAGCAACAGATTTGTTGGAAATCATACATACTGATGTATATGGTCCGATGAATATTAAGGCTTGCAGCAGGTATCATTATTTTCTGACCTTCACAGATGATTTGAGCAGATATGGGATATCTACTTGATGAAACATAAGTCTGAAACATTTGAACGGTTCAAAGAATTTCAGAGTGAAGTGGAAAATCATCGTGACAAGAAAATAAAAGTTTCTACGATATGATCACAGAGGTAAAATATTTGAGTTACGAGTTTAGCCTTCAATTAAAACAATGTGAAATAGTTTCACTACTCACGCCACCTGGAACACAGCATAATGGTGTGTCCGAACGTCATAACCGTACTTTATTAGATATGGTGCGATCTATGACGTCTCTTACCGATCTACCAATATCGTTTTGGGGTTATGCATTAAAGACAGCTGCATTCATGTTTAAAAGGGCACCATCTAAGTCACCATCTAAGTCCGTTGAGACGACACAATATGAACTGTGGTTTGGCAAGAAACCAAAGTTGTCGTTTCTTAAAGTTTGAGGTTGCAATGCTTATGTGAAAAAGTTTCAACTTGATAAGCTCAAACCTAAATCGGAGAAGTGCGTCTTCATAGGATATCCAAAGGAAACTATTGGATACACCTTCTATCACAGATCCGAGGGCAAGACTTTTTGTTGCTAAATTCGGAAACTTTCTAGAGAAGGAGTTTCTCTCGAAAGAAGTGAGTAGGAGGAAAGTAGAAAACTTGATAAGGTAATTGTACCTTCTCCCTTATTGGAAAGTAGTTCATCACAGAAATCTGTTCTTGTGACTACTACACCAATTAGTGAGGAAGCTAATGATGATGATCATGTAACTTCAGATCAAGTTACTACCGAATCTCGTAGGTAAACCAAAGTGAGATCCGCACCAGAGTGGTACGGTAATCCTGTTCTGGAAGTCGTGTTACTAGACCATGACGAACTTGCAAACTATGAGGAAGCGATGATGAGCCCAGATTCCGCGAAATGGTTTGAGGCCATGAAATCTGAGATATGATCCATGTATGAGAACAAAGTATGGACTTTGATGGATTTGCCCGATGATCGGCAAGCCATAGAAAATAAATGAATCTTCAAGAGGAAGACGGACGCTGATAGTAGTGTTACTATCTACAAAGCTAGACTTGTCGAAAAAGGTTTTGACAAAGTTCAAGATGTTGACTACGATGAAATTTTCTCACTCGTAGCGATGCTTAAGTCTGTCCAAATCATGTTAGCAATTGCCGCATTTTTATGAAATCTGGCAAATGGATAAACAAAACTACATTACTTAATGGATTTAAAGAAGAGTTGTATATGATGCAACCAGAAGGTTTTTGTCAATCCTAAAGGTGCTAACAAAATATGCAAGCTCCAGCGATCCATCTATGGACTGGTGCAAGCATCTCGGAGTTGCAATATACGCTTTGATAAGTTGATCAAAGCATATAGTTTTATACAGACTTGCGGTGAAGCCTGGATTTACAATAAAGTGAGTGGGAGCACTACAACATTTCTGATAAGTATATGTGTATGACATATTGTTGATCGGAAATAATGTAGAATTATTCTGCAAAGCATAAAGGAGTGTTTAAAAGGATTTTTTTTCAAAGAAAACCTTGGTGAAGCTGCTTACATATTAAGCATCAAAATCTATAGAGATAGATCAAGACGCTTGATAAGTTTTTTCAATGAATACATACCTTGACAATATTTTGAAGTAGTTCAAAAATGGAACAGTCAAAGAAAGAGTTCTTGGCTGTGTTACAAGGTATGAAATTGAGTAAGACTCAAAGCCCGACCACGGCAGAAGATAGAAAGAGAATGAAAGTCATTCCCTATGCCTCAGACATAGGTTCTATAAAGTATGCCATGCTGTGTACCAGATCTATTGTATACCCTACACTGTGTTAAGCAAGGGAGTACAATAGTGATCTAAGAGTAGATTACTGGACACCGGTCAAAATTATCCTTAGTGGAATAAGGAAATATTTCTCAATTATGGAGGTGACAAAAAGGTTCGTTGTAAAAAGTTACGTCGATGTAAGTTTTGACACAGATCTGGATGACTCTAAGTCTCGATCTAGATACATATTGAAAGTGGGAGCAATTAGCTAGAGTAGCTCCATGCAGAGAATTGTAGACATAGAATTCGCAAAATACTTACGGATCTGTATGTGACAGACCCGTTGACTAATATTATCTCACAAGCAAAACATGATCACACCTTAGTACTCTTTGGGTGTTAATCACATAAACGATGTGAACTAGATTATTGACTCTAGTAAACCCTTTGGGTATAGGTCACATGACAATGTGAACTATGGGTGTTAATCACATGGTGATGTGAACTATTAGTATTGAATCACATGGCGATGTGAACTAGATTATTGACTCTAGTGCAAGTGGGAGACTGAAAGAAATATGCCCTAGAGGCAATAATAAAGTTATTATTTATTTCCTTATATCATGATAAATGTTTATTATTCATGCTAGAATTGTATTAACCGGAAACATAATACATGTGTGAATACATAGACAAACAGAGTGTCACTAGTATGCCTCTACTTGACTAGCTCGTTAATCGAAGATGGTTATGTTTCCTAACCATGAACAAAAGAGTTGTTATTTGATTAACGGGATCACATCATTAGAAGAATGATGTGATTGACATGACCCATTCCATTAGCTTAGCACCCGATCGTTTAGTATGTTGCTATTGCTTTCTTCACGACTTATACATGTTCCTATGACTATGAGATTATGCAACTCCCGATTACCGGAAGAACACTTTGTGTTCTACCAAACGTCACAACGTAACTGGGTGATTATAAAGGAGCTCTACAGGTGTCTCCAAAGGTGAATGTTGGGTTGGCGTATTTCGAGATTAGGATTTGTCACTCCGATTGTCGGAGAGGTATCTCTGGGCCCTCTCGGTAATGCACATCACATAAGCCTTGCAAGCATTACAACTAATGAGTTAGTTGCAATATGATGTATTACGAAACGAGTAAAGAGACTTGCCGGTAACGAGATTGAACTAGGTATTAAGATACCGATGATCGAATCTCGGGCAAGTAACATACCGATGACAAAGGGAACAACGTATGTTGTTATGCGGTCTGACCGATAAAGATCTTCGTAGAATATGTGGGAGCCAATATGAGCATCCAGGTTCCGCTATTGGTTATTGACTGGAGATGTGTCTCGGTCATGTCTACATTATTCTCGAACCCGTAGGGTCCGCACGCTTAAGGTCTCGATGACAGTTATATTATGAGTTTATGAGTTTTGATGTACCGAAGGAGTTCGGAGTCCCGGATGAGATCGGGGACATGACGAGGAGTCTCGAAATGGTCGAGACGTAAAGATCGATATATTGGACGACTATATTCGGACATCGGAAAGGTTCCGAGTGATTCGGGTATTTTTCGGAGTACCGGAGAGTTACGGGAATACGTATTGGGCCTTATTGGGCCATACGGCAAAGAAGAAAAAGGGCCTCAAGGGTGGCCGCACCCCTCCCCTTGGTCTGGTCCGAATTGGACTAGGGAAGGGGGGCGCCCCCTTCCTTCCTTCTCCTTTTCCCTTCCTCTTTTCCTATTCCATATGGGAGGCGGAATCCTACAAGGACTAGGGAGTCCTAGTAGGACTCCACACTTGGCGCGCCCCCCTCCTAGGGCCGGCCTCCTCCTCCCTTGCTCCTTTATATACGGGGGCAGGGGGGCACCTCTAGACACAAGTTGATCCACATGATCATAGTCTTAGCCGTGTGCGGTGCCCCCTTCCACCATAATCCTCGATAATATTGTAGCGGTGCTTAGGCGAAGCCCTGCGACAGTAGAACATCAAGATCATCACCACGCCGTCGTGCTGACGGAACTCTTCCCCGACACTTTGCTGGATCGGAGTCCGGGGATCGTCATCGAGCTGAACATGTGCTAAAACTCGGAGGTGCCGTAGTATCGGTGCTTGATCGGTCGGGCCGTGAAGACGTACGACTATATCAACCGTGTTGTGCTAACGCTTCCGCTGTCGGTCTACAAGGGTACGTAGATCACACTCTCCCCTCTCGTTGCTATGCATCACCATGATCTTGCGTGTGCATAGGAGAATTTTTGAAATTACTATGTTCCCCAACACATCTCCCCGCATGGAAGATGAAAGCTGTCGTCTCTGGCCGCCACCGGTCGATCAACGCCGTGAGAGCTGAGTGAACGAGCGTCGGCGGCTTACGCTTGAACTGCAGGACGAAACCCAATAGTCGGGCTCTCCTGAAGAACGATGCGTACCGATCGTCATACTCCATCTTAACCGTCGTCTTGTGAGCCCTCATCCGCCGTGGCGGCAGCATCTGTGAAAATCAATAACCAAAGCATAATTAGCATGGACATAATAGTTAGCAACTTGTTTTCATCAATTCGAAAGATTTGGATTAAAATGCTAATTACCACTCCATTCTCAATGAAACGGGCATGGTGATTCTTGTCGAACCTAGGGTCAATCAAAAGATTTTCCAACATGAACTAGAGTTCAACATTAACTACGAAACACATCGATGCATAACAAAAATTGAACCTATGAGTTCAATATTTAAATAATCATATATCAAGATTATTATGAACTAAATACAATACATATATCAAAGAACTAAATAAAATACTTTTATGAAGAAGCAATCACCATGGTTTCAATGCATCATAACACATATTTCTCCAACAACGTCCAACATGCATAATCTCATTTTTGTTAAAAAAACGAACTAGGGTTCATCTTGAGGATTCATATACTACATATAACAAATATATCAAAAATTCATCTCCAATATTTGCATCATCCAATACTTGCATCATAGCATCCAATACTTGCATCATAGCATAGGAACATGCATCATCCATCATATAAAAAACCATTCCAATCAATTTTGAACTAGGGTTCATCTTAACACAACCATAGCATAGGAACATGCATCATCCATCATATAGTTCAAATCTAACACAATATAATATCTAGAATCAACCTAAATCAATCCTAGGGTTAAAAAAATTCAAATAGGAGTGATTTCAAACGAATAATGTGACGAATCAAAATGTGTTTAATTAAAACTTGTTGGTGGGATTGAAAGAGCTTACTTTTCTTTCTTCGGGTCCATCTCGATCCGCAAAATCCGTCAAGAAACGGGGAAGATCGGAGGGGGGAGTGGAGGGGAAGAGAGAGGGCAACTTTGAGCAGTTTTGCTCTGTTCTTCGTGGTGGGGGTGGCTGGGTGGGGGGAGAAGGGGGTGGGGCCGGCCGGCCCGCGGTTTATATATGCCCACACTGAAGGAAATATGCCCTAGAGGCAATAATAAAGTTATTATTTATTTCCTTATACCATGATAAATGTTTATTATTCATGCTAGAATTGTATTAACCGGAAACATAATACATGTGTGAATACATAGACAAACAGAGTGCCACTAGTATGCCTCTACTTGACTAGCTCGTTAATCAAAGATGGCTATGTTTCCTAACCATGAACAAAGAGTTGTTATTTGATTAACGGGATCACATCATTAGGTGAATGATCTGATTGACATGACCCATTCCATTAGCTTAGCATCCGATTGTTTAGTATGTTGCTATTGCTTTCTTCATGACTTATACATGTTCCTATGACTATGAGATTATGCAACTCCCGTTTACCGGAAGAACACTTTGTGTGCTACCAAACGTCACAACATAAATGGGCGATTATAAAGGTGCTCTACAGGTGTCTCCAAAGGTACATGTTGGGTTGGCGTATTTCGAGATTAGGATTTGTCACTCCGATTGTCGCAGAGGTATCTCTGGGCCCTCTCGGTAATACACATCACAAAAGCCTTGCAAGCATTGCAACTAATGAGTTAGTTGTGAGATGATGTATTACGAAACGAGTAAAGAGACTTGCCGGTAAAGAGATTGAACTAGGTATGGGATACCGACGATCGAATCTCGGGCAAGTAACATACCGATGACAAAGGGAACAACGTATGTTGTTATGCGGTCTGACCGATAAAAGATCTTCGTAGAATATGTAGGAGCCAATATGAGCATCCAGGTTCCGCTATTGGTTATTGACTGGAGACGTGTCTCGGTCATGTCTACATTGTTCTCGAACCCGTAGGGTCCGCACGCTTAAGGTTTCGATGACAGTTATATTATGAGTTTATGAGTTTTGATGTACCGAAGTTATTTCGGAGTCCCGGATGTGATCACGGACATAACGAGGAGTCTCGGAATGGTCGAGACATAAAGATTGATATATTGGACGGCTACATTCGGACACCGGAAGTGTTCCGGGGAAGTTTCGGATAAAACCGGAGCACCGGGGGGTTACCCGAACCCCCCGGCGGGTTAATGGGCCTCATGGGCCTAAAGTGGAGAAGAGGAGGGGCTGCCAGGGCAGGCCACGCACCCCCTCTCCCCCTAGTCCGAATTGGACAAGGAGGGAGGGGCGCCCCCCCCCCCTTTTCCTTCTCCCCATCCCCCTCTCCTACTTGGACAAGGAAAGGGAGGGGAGTCCTACTCCCGGTAGGAGTAGGACTCCTCCTGCGCGCCTCCTACTAGGGCCGGCCGCACCCCCCCCCCTTGGATCCTTTATATATGGAGGCAAGGGGGACCCCTAGACACACAAGTTGATCCACGTGATCATATTCTTAGCCGTGTGCGGTGCCCCCTTCCACCATAGTCCTCGATAATATTGTAGATGTGCTTAGGCGAAGCCCTGCGACGGTAGTACATCAAGATCGTCACCACGCCGTCGTGCTGACGGAACTCTTCCCCGACACTTTGCGGGATCGGAGTCCGGGGATCGTCATCGAGCTGACCGTGTGCTAGAACTCGGAGGTGCCGTAGTTTCGGTGCTTGATCAGTCGGGCCATGAAGACGTACGACTACATCAACCAAGTTAACGCTTCCGTTGTCGATCTACAAGGGTACGTAGATCACACTCTCCCCCTCTCGTTGCTATGCATCACCATGATCTTGCGTGTGCGTAGGAATTTTTTTGAAATTACTACGAAACCCAACAGTGGCATCCGAGCCTAGGTTTTATATGTTGATGTTATATGCACGAGTAGAACACAAGTGAGTTGTGGGCGATATAAGTCATACTTCTTACCAGCATGTCATACTTTGGTTCGGCGGTATTGTTGGATGAAGCGGCCCGGACCGACATTACGCGTACGCTTACGCGAGACCGGTTCTCCCGACGTGCTTTGCACATAGGTGGCTTGCGGGTGACAGTTTCTCCAACTTTAGTTGAACCGAGTGTGGCTACACCCGGTCCTTGCGAAGGTTAAAACAACACCAACTTGACAAACTATCATTGTGGTTTTGATGCGTAGGTAAGATTGGTTCTTGCTTAAGCCCGTAGCAGCCACGTAAAACTTGCAACAACAAAGTAGAGGACGTCTAACTTGTTTTTGCAGGGCATGTTTTGATGTGATATGGTCAGGACATGATGCTAAATTTTATTGTATGAGATGATCATGTTTTGTAACCGAGTTATCGGCAACTGGCAGGAGTCATATGGTTGTCGCTTTATTGTATGCAATGCAATCACTCTGTAATGCTTTACTTTATCACTAAGTGGTAGAGATAGTCGTGGAAGCATAAGATTGGCGAGATGACAACGATGCTACGATGGAGATCAAGGTGTCGCGCCGGTGACGATGGTGATCACGACGGTGCTTCGAAGATGGAGATCACAAGCACAAGATGATGATGGCCATATCATATCACTTATATTGATTGCATGTGATGTTTATCTTTTATGCATCTTATCTTGCTTTGATTGACGGTAGCATTATAAGATGATCTCTCACTAATTATCAAGAAGTGTTCTCCCTGAGTATGCACCGTTGCGAAAGTTCTTCGTGCTGAGACACCACGTGATGATCGGGTGTGATAGGCTCTACGTTCAAATACAAAGGGTGCAAAACAGTTGCACACGCGGAATATTCAGGTTATACTTGACGAGCCAAGCATATACAGATATGGCCTCGGGACATGGAGACCGAAAGGTCGAGCGTGAATCATATAGTAGATATGATCAACATAGTGATGTTCACCAATGAAACTACTCCATCTCACGTGATGATCGGACATGGTTTAGTTGATTTGGATCACGTAATCACTTAGAGGATTAGAGGGATGTCTATCTAAGTGGGAGTTCTTTAAGTAAATTAATTGAACCTAAATTTATCACGAAACTTAGTACCTGATAGTATCTTGCTTGTTTATGCTTGATTGTAGATAGATGGCTCGTGCTGTTGTTCCGTTGAATTTTAATGTGTTCCTTGAGAAAGCAAAGTTGAAAGATGATGGTAGCAATTACACGGACTGGGTCCGTAACTTGAGGATTATCCTCATTGCTGCACAGAAGAATTACGTCCTGGAAGCACCGCTGGGTGCCAGGCCTGCTGCTGGAGCAATACCAGATGTTATGAACGTCTGGCAGAGCAAAGCTGATGACTACTCGATAGTTCAGTGTGCCATGCTTTACGGCTTAGAATCGGGACTTCAACGATGTTTTGAACGTCATGGAGCATATGAGATGTTCCAGGAGTTGAAGTTAATATTTCAAGCAAATGCCCGGATTGAGAGATATGAAGTCTCCAATAAGTTCTATAGCTGCAAGATGGAGGAGAACAGTTCTGTCAGTGAGCATATACTCAAAATGTCTGGGTATAATAATCACTTGATTCAATTGGGAGTTAATCTTCCAAATGATTGCGTCATTGATAGAATTCTCCAATCACTGCCACCAAGCTACAAGAGCTTCTTGATGAACTATAATATGCAAGGGATGAATAAGACTATTCCCGAGCTCTTCGCAATGCTGAAAGCTGCGGAGGTAGAAATCAAGAAGGAGCATCAAGTGTTGATGGTCAACAAGACCACTGGTTTCAAGAAAAAGGGCAAAGGGAAGAAGAAGGGGAACTTCAAAAAGAACAGCAAGCAAGTTGCTATTCAAGAGAAGAAATCCAAACCTGGACCTAAGCCTGAAACTGAGTGCTTCTACTGCAAGCAGACTGGTCACTGGAAGCAGAACTGCCCCAAGTATTTGGTGCATAAGAAGAATGGCAAGGTGAACAAAGGTATATGTGATATACATGTTATTGATGTGTACCTTACTAATGCTCGCAGTAGCACCTGGGTATTTGATACTGGTTCTGTTGCTAATATTTGCAACTCAAAACAGGGACTACGGATTAAGCGAAGATTGGCTAAGGACGAGGTGACGATGCGCGTGGGAAACGGTTCCAAAGTCGATGTGATCGCAGTCGGCACGCTACCTCTACATCTACCTTCGGGATTAATATTAGACCTAAATAATTGTTATTTGGTGCCAGTGTTAAGCATGAACATTATATCTGGATCTTGTTTGATGCGAGACGGTAATTCATTTAAATCTGAGAATAATGGTTGTTCTATTTATATGAATAATATCTTTTATGGTCATGCACCCTTAAAGAGTGGTCTATTTTTATTGAATCTCGATAGTAGTGACACACATATTCATAGTGTTGAAGCCAAAAGATGCAGAGTTGATAATGATAGTGCAACTTATTTGTGGCACTGCCGTTTAGGTCATATCGGTGTAAAGCGCATGAAGAAACTCCATACTGATGGACTTTTGGAACCACTTGATTATGAATCACTTGGTACTTGCGAACCGTGCCTCACGGGCAAGATGACTAAAACACCGTTCTCCGGTACTATGGAGAGAGCAACAGATTTGTTGGAAATCATACATACAGATGTATGTGGTCCGATGAATATTGAGGCTCGTGGCGGATATCGTTATTTTCTCACCTTCACAGATGACTTAAGCAGATATGGGTATATCTACTTAATGAAACACAAGTCTGAAACATTTGAAAAGTTCAAAGAATTTCAGAGTGAAGTAGAAAATCATCGTAACAAGAAAATAAAATTCCTACGATCTGATCGTGGCGGAGAATATTTGAGTTACGAGTTTGGTGTACATTTGAAAAATTGTGGAATAGTTTCGCAACTCACGCCACCCGGAACACCACAGCGTAATGGTGTGTCCGAATGTCGTAATTGTACTTTACTAGATATGGTGTGATCTATGATGTCTCTTACTGATTTACCGCTATCGTTTTGGGGATACGCTCTAGAGACGGCCACATTCACGTTAAATAGGGCACCATCAAAATTCGTTGAGACGACGCCTTATGAACTTTGGTTTGGCAAGAAACCAAAGTTGTCATTTCTGAAAGTTTGGGGCTGCGATGCTTATGTGAAAAAACTTCAACCTGATAAGCTCGAACCCAAATCAGAGAAATGTGTCTTCATAGGATATCCAAAGGAAACTATTGGATACACCTTCTATCACAGATCCGAAGGCAAGACTTTTGTTGCTAAATTCAGAAACTTTCTGGAGAAGGAGTTTCTCTCGAAAGAAGTGAGTGGGAGGAAAGTAGAACTTGACGAGGTAACTGTACCTGCTCCCTTATTGGAAAGTAGTGCATCACAGAAAACTGTTTCAGTGACACCTACACCAGTCAGTGAGGAAGCTAATGATGATGATCATGAAACTTCAGAACAAGATACTACTGAACCTCGTAGATCAACCAGAGTGAGATCCGTGCCAGAGTGGTATGGTAATCCTGTTCTGGAAGTCATGCTATTAGATCCTGATGAACCTACGAACTATGAAGAAGCGATGGTGAGCCCAGATTCCGCAAAATGGCTTGAAGCCATGAAATTTGAGATGGGATCCATGTATGAGAACAAAGTATGGACTTTGGTTGACTTGCCCGATGATCGGCAAGCAATTGAGAATAAATGGATCTTCAAGAAGAAGACTGACGCTGACGGTAATATTACTGTCTACAAAGCTCAACTTGTCGCAAAAGGTTTTCGGCAAGTTCAAGGGATTGACTATGAAGAGACCTTCTCACCCGCAGCGATGCTTAAGTCTGTCCGAATCATGTTAGCAATTGCCGCATTTTATGATTATGAAATTTGGCAGATGGATGTCAAAACTGCATTCCTGAATGGATTTCTGGAAGAAGAGTTGTATATGATGCAACCAGAAGGTTTTGTCGATCCAAAGGGAGCTAACAAAGTGTGCAAGCTCCAGCGATCCATTTATGGACTGGTGCAAGCCTCTCGGGGTTGGAATAAAAGCTTTGATAGTGTGATCAAAGCATTTGGTTTTATACAGACTTTTGGAGAAGCCTGTATTTACAAGAAAGTGAGTGGGAGCTCTGTAGCATTTCTAATATTATATGTGGATGACATATTACTAATTGGAAATGATATAGAATTTCTGGATAGCATAAAGGGATACTTGAATAAGAGTTTTTCAATGAAAGACCTCGGTGAAGCTGCTTACATATTGGGCATTAAGATCTATAGAGATAGATCAAGACGCTTAATTGGACTTTCACAAAGCACATACCTTGACAAAGTTTTAAAGAAGTTCAAAATGGATCAAGCAAAGAAAGGGTTCTTGCCTGTGTTACAAGGTGTGAAGTTGAGTAAGACTCAATGCCCGACCACTGCAGAAGATAGAGAGAAAATGAAAGATGTTCCCTATGCTTCAGCCACAGGCTCTATCATGTATGCAATGCTGTGTACCAGACCTGATGTGTGCCTTGCTATAAGTCTAGCAGGGAGGTACCAAAGTGATCCAGGAGTGGATCACTGGACAGCGGTCAAGAACATCCTGAAATACCTGAAAAGGACTAAGGATATGTTTCTCATATATGGAGGTGACAAAGAGCTCATCGTAAAAGGTTACATTGATGCAAGCTTTGACACTGATCCGGACGATTCTAAATCGCAAACCGGATACGTGTTTACATTAAACGGTGGAGCTGTCAGTTGGTGCAGTTCTAAACAAAGCGTTGTAGCGGGATCTAGATGTGAAGCGGAGTACATAGCTGCTTCGGAAGCAGCAAATGAAGGAGTCTGGATGAAGGAGTTCATATCCGATCTAGGTTTCATACCTAGTGCATCGGGTCCAATGAAAATCTTTTGTGACAATACTGGTGCAATTGCCTTGGCAAAGGAATCCAGATTTCACAAGAGAACCAAGCACATCAAGAGACGCTTCAATTCCATCCGGGATCTAGTCCAGGTGGGAGACATAGAGATTTTCAAGATACATACGGATCTGAATGTTGCAGACCCGTTGACTAAAGCCTCTTCCACGAGCAAAACATGATCAGCACCAAGGCTCCATGGGTGTTAGAATCATTACTGTGTAATCTAGATTATTGACTCTAGTGCAAGTGGGAGACTGAAGGAAATATGCCCTAGAGGCAATAATAAAGTTATTATTTATTTCCTTATATCATGATAAATGTTTATTATTCATGCTAGAATTGTATTAACCGGAAACATAATACATGTGTGAATACATAGACAAACAGAGTGTCACTAGTATGCCTCTACTTGACTAGCTCGTTAATCAAAGATGGCTATGTTTCCTTACCATGAACAAAGAGTTGTTATTTGATTAACGGGATCACATCATTAGGTGAATGATCTGATTGACATGACCCATTCCATTAGCTTAGCACCCGATCATTTAGTATGTTGCTATTGCTTTCTTCATGACTTATACATGTTCCTATGACTATGAGATTATGCAACTCCCGTTTGCCGGAGGAACACTTTGTGTGCTACCAAACGTCACAACGTAAATGGGTGATTATAAAGGTGCTCTACAGGTGTCTCCAAAGGTACATGTTGGGTTGGCGTATTTCGAGATTAGGATTTGTCACTCCGATTGTCGGAGAGGTATCTCTGGGCCCTCACGGTAATAGACATCACATAAGCCTTGCAAGCATTGCAACTAATGACTTAGTTGTGAGATGATGTATTACGAAACGAGTAAAGAGACTTGCCGGTAACGAGATTGAACTAGGTATGGGATACCGACGATCGAATCTCGGGCAAGTAACATACCGATGACAAAGGGAACAACGTATGTTGTTATGCGGTCTGACCGATAAAAGATCTTCGTAGAATATGTAGGAGCCAATATGAGCATCCAGGTTCCGCTATTGGTTATTGACCGGAGACGTGTCTCGGTCATGTCTACATTGTTCTCGAACCCGTAGGGTCCGCACGCTTAAGGTTTCGATGACAGTTATATTATGAGTTTATGAGTTTTGATGTACCGAAGTTAGTTCGGAGTCCCGGATGTGATCACGGACATAACGAGGAGTCTCGAAATGGTCGAGACATAAAGATTGATATATTGGACGGCTATATTCGGACACCGGAAGTGTTCCAGGGAAGTTTTGGATAAAACCGGAGCACCGGGGGGTTACCGGAACCCCCCGGGGGGTTAATGGGCCTCATGGGCCTAAAGTGGAGAAGAGGAGGGGCTGCCAGGGCAGGCCGCGCGCCCCCTCTCCCCCTAGTCCGAATTGGACAAGGAGGGAGGGGCGGCGCCCCCCTTTTTCCTTCTCTCCTTCCCCCTCTCCTACTTGGACAAGGAAAGGGAGGGGAGTCCTACTCCCGGTAGGAGTAGGACTCCTCCTGCGCGCCTCCTACTAGGGCCGGCCGCACCCCCCCTTGGATCCTTTATATACGGAGGCAAAGGGCACCCCTAGACACACAAGTTGATCCACGTGATCATATTCTTAGCCATGTGCGGTGCCCCCTTCCACCATAGTCCTCGATAATATTGTAGCGGTGCTTAGGCGAAGCCCTGCGACGGTAGTACATCAAGATCGTCACCACGCCGTCGTGCTGACGGAACTCTTCCCCGACACTTTGCTGGATCAGAGTCCGGGGATCGTCATCGAGCTGAACGTGTGCTCGAACTCGGAGGTGCCGTAGTTTCGGTGCTTGATCGGTTGGGCCGTGGAGATGTATGACTACATCAACCAAGTTAGCGCTTCCGTTGTCGATCTACAAGGGTACGTAGATCACACTCTCCCCCTCTCGTTGCTATGCATCACCATGATCTTGCGTGTGCGTAGGAAATTTTTTGAAATAACTACGAAACCCAACACACACCCTACCGCCGGAGGTTCAGACAACCTACCGCCGGGCCGGGCGGCGGTAGGGTGTGACGGAGGGGGCACGACGGCCGTTATCGCTGCTGACGTGGAAAAGTTTGCTACCGCCGCAGCTCTTGGCGGTAGGCTATATGATCCTACCGCCGGGCCGCCTGGCGGTAGGCAAAAGGGTCAAATCCCGAAATGTTTTCAAACTGGGGTCAGATCTCGATTTTGTTTCACAAAAGGGTCAAAACACAAAATTTTGCCTCCTCCCGGGCCACCTCCCTCCAACCCGCCACCTATCATTTGCTCACCAATCGCGGGGAGCCCCCCC
>NC_041392.1:706659537-706665418 GCF_002162155.2 Triticum dicoccoides | reverse complement strand
GCCTCTCATTCACCCATGTTTCATCAACATCACCACATCATCGCAGATCCAGGTGAGGCCGTGGCCACCTCGCCAATGCCAGATCCTCCTAACGCACCTTGTACTCACCCCAATCAACTAGGGGGGGGGGGCATGCCATGTAGTTCAGGTGGCACTCCATTGCCATTCAACTCACCTGGTTCGAGGAGGCCAGAGTGGGGTAGCCATAGCCACGACTCCAGCCAGGGTAGTGCCGACCATCACCGGCCCTATCTATGCAGCTATTGTCGGTTTGTGCGAAGAGGTCAACATGGCGACGATGCCTTGGGGAAGAGCAGCATGTGCAGTTGAGAGAGAAGATGCACGTGACCTGTCCGGCGGTGCCCTCCGAACGCGGAAGTGTTTCCTTTAACTCCCTTGGGTGGGTGTGTGGTGTGGCGGCGGCGACTAGTGGGAGGGCAGAGGCCGGGGATGGGGAAGATGGGGAATGGGCGTGCATATGTATTTTATACGGGGGTGTGAGGTGGGTTGTGATAACAGTCGTCACACTGCACTGTCATCCTTTTGCCACGTCAAATTCGAGTTAATTCATCCCATTAACACTATATCGTCAAACTACAACAAATTAAACTTTGGGTGTTAATTCATCCTATTAACACTATTAATATGTGCCTACCGTAAATCTTTCTTCTAAATTTCTTGAGTTGCATAATAAGTTATTGTTTCTCCTGAAAAGAAGAGTATGGGTTTGAGCTTTTGCTCTGCTGGATATATACATGTAATTAGTATTGTGGCTATACCAATTTGTAGCCACATTTAAAATAGACTAAAGCAAATATGGGTGCATTGGAAATATTGTGGGAGTATTAAATAGTTTTCAAGGTATACTCTTTAAGTAGATTAAGTACCTGGTGGTGTAATGCATTATTTCATACAACCAGTATTACACACAACACAAGGAAGTACCCTGATACAAAGATGATGATTCATCATAACAAAGCATGATACTGCGAACCAATCTGTGGTAGGATGGGTAGGAGGATGGTGGTATCCCCAGCCCACCAGGGTTCAAGTCCTGGTGCTCGCATTTGTCCTGAATTTATTCCAGGATTATCGGCGATGCGTTTTCAATGGGAGAGACGTTCTCGTCGACTAGGAGGCGCCAACGGTGACTTTGTAAAATCTCAAGATGATATGCCCGCTTAGTCTCTCAGATGTGCTCATAGAGGTAGCGTGTGCGGGTGTGCGTTCACATGGATGAATGTATGCGTATATATAAGCGCTTGCATTTGTACTGTGTTCAAAAATAAAATAAAATAAACAGAGCATGATACTTTACCCAATAGTTTGTAAAAAAATACAATTGTGATTATTTTTTCTTCTAGTCAAGTTCGCTGCTGGCTACCAAGACCAGAAATGAAGAATCTCGTCCAATCCATCTGAAAGGGCACGACCTCTTGACGGTTAAATCGTTCGCAGTCCATATCACTTTATTCTTGAGATCGACATTATACACATACCCACAGTTGTCCTTGACGAGCAAACATATCACACCACTATTCTCTCCCAAAAAGCTCAAGTACACTTGTTAATATCCACATGCTGCTCGGGGAGTTGACATCTAGAGTGCAGAGCCACCGACCACCATCCTCGCTCCCTCCATCATCTTGCTACTTTCAGATATCTAGCCAAAGGCCTGGCCTTTGTAGGTGAAGCCACAAAAGTGTTCCGCCGGCGGTGATATCAAGTGTTTCTCTTGAGTTGACGTCGTCCCATGGGATTCCGATCTTTGTTAGGGAGACCTGGCATGTCTTCACGTACATATCAATTGTACTAGAGGCCAATGCGCGCTTCGCCGCACCGTTCTTCATTTATGGGATTAATTATTTTATATCTAGTAGATTATTGCGGTCGGTTGTTTTGTTTGTATTTTAACAATGTTTATTTTGTGTTTTAGTTATGTTATGAAGGTCTTTTTTCGTTTGCATATTGTGCCGGGTTCTTGTTGAAGACAAATATTCCTTAGAGGAGATTGAAGTTTTTTGGTGCATCCTTGTGGTGTCTTTACATGTGCCGGTCTCCATGCCAGCTGGTGGTGGTCGTTTGAACCTCTTAAGAAGTCCAATTCCATGCTAAAATCGTGGAATTGCTACTATAACACTCGCATTGATCGGCCCACAAGCTCTCACTCGCTTAGCTTGACTCGCTATTCCTTTCACTCGGTTAGCTTTTTTTTTCCACTCGCCTCATTGCTCAGTCAGAAAAATGGAGTATGTTTTCTTAAATAGGTTATTTTAATTAAAATATGTTCAAGGATTTAAAAAATATTGTGAATTTACAGAACCATGAATTATAGAAATTTTTCATGAATTTAAAATATATTCATGCATTCAAAAAATCATTGCAAATTAAACAAGTTTCAAATTAAAAAAATGTTCACAAACTTTAAAAATGTTGTGAACTTCAAAATATTCATGAATGTAATACATATTAATGAAGCTAAAAATGTAAATTATTATTATTTTTCATTTTAATGTTCACAAATTTAGATAAGTGCCCATGAATTAAAACCTGTAAAAAAATAAAGAGGGAAGGGGAAATAAAACTAAACAACAAACAACCTTACATGCAGGTCCCACAGCGACCCCACAACCCCGAAGCACAAGAGCACCTCAAATCATGGGAACCTGTAAAAAGTTAAAAAGAGAAGGGGAAATAAAACTAAGTAACAAACAACCTTACATGCAGGTCCCACAGCGACCTCACAACCCTGAAGCACCAACGCACTTCAAATCATGGGAACCTGTAAAAAGCTAATGAGAGAAGGAAAAATAAAACTAAGCAACAAACAACCTTACATGCATGTCCCACAGTAACCCCACAACCCCGAAGCACTAGAGCACTTCAAATCATGGGAGCTTAGTATCTCTATAGATAAAGGACTCTTCACGTCCATATCAATTGTATCTTTGTTAGGGAGACCTGGCATGACTTCACGTCCATATCAATTGTATAAAGGACGCTGATAATAGCCGAGCGCCGAACGTTCAGTCTGGGGACACCCCAGGACAAATGAAACGTTTGGCAACACTTAGCGAATCGATCGAATGATTTTGTTCGCTCTGGAAACATCCCAGTAGGAACCCATCGAGAAAACATTGTCGCTAATTTTTTTAGGTGGGAAAACCTTGTCGGTAATGAAATGCCCACAAAGCATGTACAGGACGGCAAAAAATGGCCTCCCCTGTCATGGCAAAAGCTCATAAAAACCCCTTTTTCTGAAGAAAAAACCCCCCACAAAACACCAGAATCTGTAGCACACAACAAGATACTCTGGTACATCTCTATGTTGAGGGATGGGAAATCATCAATGTTGCAATAGAGCAATTCTAAATGCTGTCAGCATTTGCCATTACAAAATATCATGCCAGCGATTGTTTTCGAGTAGTCGGCTAAATCAAAATATTAGTATAAGATGTGTACTCCACAAGATAAAATAAAAATTGCCATGGCGTTTTAGTCATAATTGTTATGCTTTGCATAAGAAAATTGACATGAATGTATTCATATATCTTCTATATCTAAATAGCTAGCCCCCACTAACTATTTCCCTCAACATGCAAGCATGCGGCATCATCGCACAACATGCATGAGACCCACCTCCACTATCATATGTCTCGATCTCAGCATGCAAGCATGCCACTTCATCATGAAACATGCATGAAAAAAGACTCATCTCAACATGTAAACATTTCATTCTATTCACATGCAAACATTTCATCTCAACATGTAGTTTTAGCCTTTATGATAAATTTGCCATGTATGTAAAAAATCAGAATTTATGAAACAAAATTCCATGGCAGATGAATATTCAAAATGCCATGGCGGTTAGGTTTGCGCAAGATTGGGTGGGTTTTTAGTAGGCCGAAGCAGAGGCCAGGCAGGCCCAAGGAGATCTCAGCCCAAATTAACCTCGATCGGCCAGCTCTTCCAGAAAACCTAGTATTATCCCATCCTCTTTCCCTTCTCCCCCTACCATCTAAAAAATTCCGGTTCATCTTTAGCAAGTCCTCTTTGTCCAAGTGTCCATTTGTTGATTCATAGCTTTAGTAGTGTAGTATTGAACTCCTACTTGAGCAAAATTCATGGCAATTTTCACCATGCGACCATGCCTGTTGACGCACAGACGCAGCTCGCGATGCTCAACATTTCTTTTATTGCCTTTTTTACTCAATCTATAGTGAAAATCCCCTGTTTATGAGACATGCACTAGTTGCCGCTTAATGGCTTAGCGGCCGCTATTACCCGCTATAGCGGCTGTAACCTTTTCAAAGGACCAGCTGCGAAATGGTTTTGCCCATGATTTTAAAGTATGATTGGGTGTCGAGAGTTGGTCTTTGCTAAGCAGCCACATCATATATATAACCTATGAAGATGATGCTTCTTGACAATCTAATCAATTAGATAGGTTCCTACTACGTATTTCTTTTTTCAAGAAAATTTCCATTTATTTATTTTCAATCATAACAGTACAATGAACACCAAAAATAATAAAAATTACACCTACACCGTAGACCATCTAGTGCCTACTAAAAGTACTAAACCGAGTTGACGGCGCGCCGCCGTCATTGCGCCTTCATCGCCAGAGTATAGTTGTAAAGTCGTCGTGCTAAGACCCCATAGGACCAATGCATCAGAACAGAAACAACCGCCAACGAATAGTAGCGTAGATAGAAAAGATCCAACCTCCACACACCCATCTTTTCAGTTTATTGGTCCTGTATCTCTAGATCGTTAATTTTACTTATTTTTTCCCTACTCGGTTTCCAGCTAGCTTTTACCATAAAAACACATATAAAACTTGGCGTACTGGCTACCTTTTTTGGCGTACTGGCTACCTAACAAACTCGACTATTCACGAGGCATGAGCTGAGACTAGAAATACAGCGTGCATATATCGTTGGCACATGCATGCTAACATAGAGTACTCCTGGTACTCCCAAAGAACTAATTAAAAAAGAAGTTAAGAATAAAATTAAATCAAAAGAAATTAAATTTAAAGTCAGAACAAAAAAAGATGTAGCTATGAAAAGTAACTAACTCAAAGTCGGATGTGAATTCAGCTCATTAACACTATGAATGGCAATCCTGTTTTTCAATTTTTCTATATTTCTTGAGCTGAAGATCGAGTTTGATTTTCCTGCAAAAAAAATTAGGTTTTGAAATTTTAATATATATGATCTACACCATGATTCCCATATTTTAGCAAATAACCTAAAACATAGGGTGGATCAACAATATTGTGGGGGTGTAATTCATTATTTCATAAGAAGTGAGAAAGCATAGCAATTTACCCAATAGTATAGTTCCTAAAAAATAATTGCAACAACGGTTTCTTCTAGTCAAGTTCAGGTGTGCGAAGCTACCGGCCGGCTGCCAACAAGGCGAGAGGTGAAGAAGCCCAGCCAATCCATCTCAAAGGGCACTACCTTCTGACGTGCAATCTGACCGCATTCCATCAGCTCCTCGATCACATTATTAGTGTCGAGATCGACAGCACACAACTGCCCGTTGTTCTCCTTGGCAAGCAACATACCACCGTTCTCTCCCAACAAGCTCAAGTACCACTAGTAAAAGCCCCCCTCTCCCCCTCTTTAGTACCGGTTCAGCACGAACCGATACTAAAGGGTAACCATGTGGCACGAGTCAGCTCCAGAGGCTGGGAGCCCTTTAGTACCGGTTGGTAACACCAACCGGTAGTACCGGTTGGTAACACCAACCGGTACTACAAGGTTTGGGGGGTTTTTGGTTTATGATTTTTTTATTTAATTTTGTGTTTTCCATTTAATTCTTTTTCGTTTGCTGGTATTTTACGATACTACACATTGTACACGTTATGCAT
>NC_041392.1:706645001-706659026 GCF_002162155.2 Triticum dicoccoides | reverse complement strand
ATATACACACACAATTAGCTAGTTATATACATTTTTTTCTACATGTTGCCTTCGGAGCCAATGGCAATAGCCTAATTGGTGCCTTCGGAGCACGAATTAGAAGTGGTTCATGGGGCGGTAGCGGGTAATGGTATTCTCCCTTCAGATCTATGACCTGGTCGAGCAAAAATCCCGCTATTTCCTCTTGAAGTGCTTGTACGCGCTCCGTTTGTAGGAGCTTGTCCCGCACCTATGTGAACTATTAAGAAGGAGATCAATATGCATATGTATTAGTTGTGTGACTAGATATCGATAATGGTGTAAAAATTGTAAATAGTGTTCTGACAAACATACCCATTCCTGTCTTTAAGATCTGCTCCTTTCGGACGTCATCATGCGAATGTCCTCGCAAACGCAGTATGCACACAGATCAGTCCCCTGCGCTTGCTGAAGGGCCTTTACGAGAATGAAACTTGATCAGATAATAATTAATCAAACATGATAATTAAAGAGATGGCAGCTAGCTAGCTAGCTAGTACTACTTAATTACTTACCTTGGGTCGAAACCATTTCAGCTATTTTGTTTCCATTCGCCTGGAGTGACGCTGATGAACCTTGCCCAAGCCCTGCCCGCCGACAAAGAAAATGAATAAAGGGGTTATTAAATAGTTCATATCAGGAAATGACGAACTAAATAGGCCGAGATATATAGTTAATAATGATTGAAATTACCTGTTGACTATCCCAAACAAGATGTTATAGTCAGTTCTTATTTTGTGTAGTGAGTCCAGTATTTCAACTGTTCCAACGTCAACTTTAATAATACACAAGATCCATTGAAATCTGCATGCACACATGTTTGCATGTCTTAATTAAGCGAGCATATGTAAGCAAAAACATGTAGCTAGCTAGTAGGCAAAAACAGAGAATTTATAGTACAAGACAGTGTGACTCACTGGAAGTTGTAAGGAAGTAGTATATCTTCATTGTATTTGAGGCGCTTCAAGAACTCTAGCATGTGTCCTCTACACTTTTTCATGATATGCATCTATTTTCCATGTGTATTCATTAACGGTGTTTGGGTCAATGAACCCAATGCCATAGCGTCCACCTTATTTCATTTCATACATCTTCATCCTGCATAATACCACAGAAAAGAATATAGTGAGGATAATTACAGGTAATGATTGATCAAAAGGATCACTACAGCTAGCTTGAGACTTAAATTACAGAAAGAAATCACTTACAGACAATAGCAACTGACGATAGATTTGTCGAGTGTGTCTTGATTGTATAACTGAAACAGTTCATTATACTCAACGGCCACAACTTTCTGATGGTAGTAATGATCCTTCTTAACTTCCACCATGAGGGACTCTCGATTGGAAATCTTGGTAATGTCCATGTACCATTGATGCAATTAATACATTCTCGTTGGGAGCTTCTTGACCTCGTTTGGCTTGATCAAAGGTTCGCCCCGGACATATTTCCGTTTTATTTCCTCCTCTCTAAGCACAAGCATGGGCTCGATCTCGAGGAGTTGTCCAACAGTGATCTTGAGAATTTCAGCCTGCGTTATATGCTCCTCGGTTATTACCACATTGCCCACCTCGGGAACATAAACTGTTTGCCCACAATAATATTGGGCGCGCGTACTCTCACGTGTTGTTGGCACAACAAGCGAGGGGATCGATTGCGCCGCCTGTTCTCCCAGCTGGGGAACGGTTTTCCCGCATTTTTGACAACTGCTTGTTGTTTGCTCGAGCTCGAGCTCGCCTCCTTCTGTAGACGTGCTCGATTTAACTTCCTGATGTGGCTCTCATAGTCTGTGTCAATAGGCTTGGGAGCTGGTGGTTGAGCCATACAAATGAAGTGGTCAATCTTTTCCTCGGGCACTTTCTCCCTTGGCGGCGGTGGCGGTTTCGGTGCCAAATGGGCTTCCACCTCGACCTTCGATATGGCTGCCGTTTCCTCCTCGGACTTGTCATAAGGCCTCTGCGGAAGAGGTGCGAGGCTTGGACCATATTTATATCGCTTGCCTCCGCCTGTACTTCCTGTACTACCTCGACTCGTACCGCTACACACCATAGCTGCGGGGTGTCTCTTCTGCGATTGCTGAGGCGGCGGAGACGGCTGACGTGGCTGAGTTGGACGAGGAGGAGTGTCCTGAAGCTGTGCCGGACTTGAAGGAGGAGTGGGCGTCTGACGCTGTGTCGGACTTGGAGGAGGAGTGGCCTGGCACTTTGCCGGACTTGGAGGAGGAGGAGTGGCCTCACGCGTTGGTGGACTTGGAGGAGCGGGAGTCTGCTGACTCGGTGGCGGACTTCGACAAGGAGTCGGGTGACGCGGTGTCGGTGGCCTTCGAAAGATGATGCAATCCTTTCTCCATAGGATGACACGATGTATGGCCTCTCCCAATGTGTGCTCATCGTCACCTCCAGGAATGTCAAGCTGTAGCCCCAAATATGGGTCCACCACCTCATCAATCAAGACACAAGCATAGCCCGCTGGAATCAGGTTGCAATGGAAGGTTGCCTCGGGGGGATTTGTAAAAGCAACGGTGTCCGCCACCTTCATGGATATGTTCTTCATTTTGAAGTGTAGCTCGCAGTTAGTGTTCTCCATGATGTCATCCATGGGGTATCTATCCAGCATTGCGTCGCCCGGGGCGGAACCCACGCTGCTTCTCGGCATGGATGGGGTGGTGCTATCCAATGCTGGATCATCCGCTAGCTGCTGCAGCTGCTGAGACCCCCTTTGCTGGCTAAGTGAGTCGATCTGCTCCTGCTGCCGCTGGAATTTGACTGCCAAGTCCGCGTGCTTTGATTCTAGGCCTTGAAGGCGTTCATAGTCCAGCTTCCTCTGCTCCTCCTCCATCTTCCTCTTCTTCTCCTCCGTATGTTGGAAATATGCCCTAGAGGCAATAATAAAGGTATTATTATTATATTTCCTTGTTCATGATAATTGTCTTTTATTCATGCTATAACTGTATTATCCGGAAATCGTAATACACGTGTGAATACATAGACCACAATATGTCCCTAGTGAGCCTCTAGTTGACTAGCTCGTTGTGATCAACAGATAGTCATGGTTTCCTGGCTATGGGCATTGGATGTCGTTGATAACGGGATCACATCATTAGGAGAATGATGTGATGGACAAGACCCAATCCTAAGACTAGCACAAAAGATCGTGTAGTTCATTTGCTAGAGCTTTGCCAATGTCAAGTATCTCTTCCTTCGACCATGAGAGCGTGTAACTCCTGGATACCGTAGGAGTGCTTTGGGTGTATCAAACGTCACAACGTAACTGGGTGACTATAAAGGTGCACTACAGGTATCTCCGAAAGTATCTATTGTTTTATGCGGATCAAGACTGGGATTTGTCACTCCGTGTAAACGGAGAGGTATCTCTGGGCCCACTCGGTAGGACATCATCATATGCGCAATGTGACCAAGGAGTTGATCACGGGATGATGTGTTACGGAACGAGTAAAGTGACTTGCCGGTAACGAGATTGAACAAGGTATTGGATACCGACGATCAAATCTCGGGAAAGTAACATACCGATAGACAAAGGGAATTGAATACGGGATTGATTAAGTCCTTGACATCGTGGTTCATCCGATGAGATCATCGTGGAACATGTGGGAGCCATCATGGGTATCCAGATCCCGCTGTTGGTTATTGACCGGAGAACGTCTCGGTCATGTCTACATGTCTCCCGAACCCGTAGGGTCTACACACTTAAGGTTCGATGACGCTAGGGTTATAAAGGAAGTTTGTATGTGGTTACCGAATGTTGTTCGGAGTCCCGGATGAGATCCCGGACGTCACGAGGAGTTCCGGAATGGTCAGGAGGTAAAGATTTATATATGGAAAGTCCTATTTTGGCCACCGGAAAATGTTCGGGATTTTTTGGTATTGTACCGGGAAGGTTCTAGAAGGTTCCGGAGTGGGGCCCACCTGCATGGGGGGACCCACATGGACGTGGGTAGTGGGGGAAAGGCCCCACACCCCTGGTCAAGGCGCACCAAGATCCCCCCTTAGAAGGAATAAGATCATATCCCGAAGGGATAAGATCAAGATCCCTAAAAAGGGGGGATAACAATCGGTGGGGAAGGAAATAATGAGATTTCTTTCCTCCCACCTTGGCCAACGCCCCAATGGACTTGGAGGGCAAGAAACCAGCCCCTCCACCCCTATATATAGTGGGGAGGCGCATGGGAGCTACACACGAAGTTCTGGCGCAGCCCTCCCCCTCTCCCAAGTACTCCTCTTCTCCCGTGGTGCTTGGCGAAGCCCTGCAGGATTGCCACGCTCCTCCACCACCACCACGTCGTTGTGCTGCTGCTGGATGGAGTCTTCCTCAACCTCTCCCTCTCTCCTTGCTGGATCAAGGCGTGGGAGACGTCACCGGGCTGTACGTGTGTTGAACGCGGAGGTGCCGTGCGTTCGGCACTTGATCATCGGTGATTTCAATCACGACGAGAACGACTCCTTCAACCCCGTTCACTTGAACGCTTCCGCTTAGCGATCTACAAGGGTATGTAGATGCACTCTCTTTCTACTCGTTGCTGGTCTCTCCATAGATAGATCTTGGTGACACGTAGGAAAATTTTGAATTTCTGCTACGTTCTCCAACAGTGGTATCAGAGCCAGGTTTATTGCGTAGATTCTTTGCACGAGTAGGACACAAAGTAGTTGTGGGCGTTGATGTTGTTCAATATGCTTACCGTTACTAGTCCAATCTTGTTTCGACGGTATTGTGGGATGAAGCGGCCCGGACCGACCTTACACGTACTCTTACGTGAGACAGGTTCCACCGATTGACATGCACTTGGTGCATAAGGTGGCTAGCGGGTGCCAGTCTCTCCCACTTTAGTCGGAACGGATTCGATGAAAAGGGTCCTTATGAAGGGTAAATAGCAATTTGGCATATCACGTTGTGGTCTTGCGTAGGTAAGAAACGTTCTTGCTAGAAACCCATAGCAGCCACGTAAAACATGCAACAACAATTAGAGGACGTCTAACTTGTTTTTGCAGGGTATGATATGTGATGTGATCTGGCCAAGAAGAATGTGATGAATGATATGTGATGTATGAGATTGATCATGTTCTTGTAATAGGATTCACGACTTGCATGTCGATGAGTATGACAACCGGCAGGAGCCATAGGAGTTGTTTTTATTTATTGTATGACCTGCGTGTCATTGAAGAACGCCATGTAAACTACTTTACTTTATTGCTAAACGCGTTAGTCATAGAAATAGAAGTAGTCGTTGGCGTGACAACTTCATGAAGACACGATGATGGAGATCATGATGATGGAGATCATGGTGTCGTGCCGGTGACGATGATGATCATGGAGCCCCGAAGATGAAGATCAAAAGGAGCAAAATGATATTGGCCATATCATGTCACTATTTGATTGCTTGTGATGTTTATCATGTTTATGCATCTTGTTTGCTTAGGACGACGGTAGTAAATAAGATGATCCCTTACAAAATTTCAAGAAGTGTTCTCCCCTAACTGTGCACCGTTGCTACAGTTCGTCGCTTCTAAGCACCACGTGATGATCGGGTGTGATGGATTCTTACGTTCACATACAACGGGTGTAAGACAGTTTTACACAGCGAAAACACTTAGGGTTAACTTGACGAGCCTAGCATGTGCAGACATGGCCTCGGAACACGGAGACCGAAAGGTCGAGCATGAGTCGTATAGTAGATACGATCAACATGAAGATGTTCACCGATGATGACTAGTCCGTCTCACGTGATGATCGGACACGGCCTAGTTGACTCGGATCATGTAATCACTTAGATGACCAGAGGGATGTCTATCTGAGTGGGAGTTCATAAGATGAACTTAATTATCCTGAACATAGTCAAAAGACCTTTTGCAAATTATGTCGTAAGCTCGCGCTTTAGTTCCACTGTTTAGATATGTTCCTAGAGAAAATATAGTTGAAAGTTGATAGTAGCGATTATGCTATCAGTAGAAAGCTTATGTCCTTAATGCACCGCTCAGTGTGATGAACCCCAACGTCGTTTGTCGATGTTGCGAACATCGGACATACATGTTTTGATAACTACGTGATAGTTCAATTAAATGGTTTAAGTAGAGGCACCAAAGACGTTTTCGAAACATCGCGGAACATATGAGATGTTTCGAGGGCTGAAATTGGGATTTCAGGCTCGTTCCCACGTCAAGAGGTATAAGACCTCCGACGATTTTCTTAGCCTGCAAACTAAGGGAGAAAAGCTCAATCGTTGAGCTTGTGCTCAGATTGTCTGAGCACAACAATCACTTGAATCGAGTGGGAGTTGATCCTCCAGATGAGATAGTGATGTTTCCCCAAAGTCATTGCCACCAAGCTGCTAGAGCTTCGTGATGAACTATAATATATCAGGGATAGATATGATGATCCTTGAAATATTCATGATGTTTGACACCGCGAAAGTAGAAATCAAGAAGGAGCATCAATTGTTGATGGTTGGTGAAACCACTAGTTTCAAGAAGGGCAAGTGAACAAAGGGATACTTCATGAAACGGCAATTCAGCTGCTGCTCTAGTGAAGAAACCCAAGGTTGAACCCAAACCCGAGACTAAGTGCTTCTGTAATAAGGGGAACAACCACTGGAACAGCATTACCCTAGATACTTGGTAGATGAGAAGGCTGGCAAGGTTGATAGAAGTATATTGGATATACATTATGTTAATGTGTACTTTACTAGTACTCCTAGTAGCACAAGGGTATTAGATACCGGTTCGATTGCTAAGTGTTAGTAACTCGAAATAAAAGCTACGAAATATAAGGAGACTAGCTAAAGGTGAGCTGACGATATGTGTTGGAAGTGTTTCCAATGTTGATATGATCAAGCATCACACGCTCCCTCTACCATCGAGATTGGTGTTTGCGTTGAGCATAGACATGATTGGATTATGTCTATCGCAATACGGTTATTCATTTAAGGAGAATAATGGTTACTCTATTTATTTGAATAAAACCTTCAATGGTCTTGCACCTAAAGGAATGGTTTATTGAATCTCGATCGTAGTGATACACATTTTCATGCCAAAAGATATAAGATAGTAATGATAGTACCACTTACTCGTGGCACTGCCATGTAAGTCATAATGGTATAAAACGCATGAAGAAGCTCCATGTTGATGGATCTTTGGACTCACTCGTTTTAGAAAAGTTTGAGACATGCGAACCATGTCTATTGGTGTATACGCATGAAGAAACTCCATGCAGATGGATCGTTTGGACTCACTTGATTTTAAATCACTTGAGATATGCAAATCATACCACATGGGCAAGATGACTGAAAAGCCTCGTTTTCAGTAAGATGGAACAAGATAGCAACTTGTTGGAAGTAACACATTTTGATGTGTGCAGTCCAATGAGTGCTGGGGCATGCAGTGAATATCGTTATGTTCTTACTTCACAGATGATTCGAGTAGATGTTTAGAATATTTACTTGATGAAACACAAGTCTGAATTATTGAATGGTTCAAATAATTTCAGAGTGAAGTATAAGATCATTGTGACAAGAGGATAAAATGTCTATGATGTGAATATCTAAGTTACGAGTTTTGGCACACAATTAAGACATTGTGGAAATTGTTTCACAATTAATACCGCCTGGAACACCATAATGTGATGGTGTGTCCGAACATCATAGTTGCACCCTATTGGATATGGTGCGTACCATGATGTCTCTTATCGAATTACCACTATCGTTCATGGGTTAGGCATTAGAGACAACCACATTCACTTTAAATAGGGCACCACGTAATTCCGATGAGATGACACCGTATGAATTATGGTTTAGAGAAACCTAAGTTGTCGTTTCTTAAAAGTTTGGGGCTGCGACGCTTATATGAAAAAGTTTCAGGTTGATAAGCTCGAACCCAAAGGGGATAAAATGCATCTTCATAGGAAACCCAAAACAGTTGGGTATACCTCCTAATTCAGATCCGAAAGCAATATGGATTGTTTCTAGAATCGGGTCCTTTCTCGAGGAAAAGTTTCTCTCGAAAGAATTGAGTGGGAGGATGGTGGAGACTTGATGAGGTTATTGAACCGTCTCTTCAACTAGTGTGTGACAGGGCACAGGGAGTTGTTCCTGTGGCACCTACACCAATTGAAGTGGAAGGTTATGATATTGATCGTGAAACTTCGGATCAAGTCACTCCCAAACCTCGTAGGATGACAAGGATGCGTACTACTTCAGAGTGGTGCGTAATCCTGTCTTGAAGGTCATGTTGCTAGACAACAATGAACCTACGAGCTATCGAGAAGCGATGGTGGGCCCGGATTCTGATAAATGGCTTGAGGCCATAAAATCCGAGAGAGGATCCATGTATGAAAACAAAGTGTAGACTTTGGCAGAACGGCTCGATGGTCGTAAGGCTAATGAGTACAGATGGATTTCAAAAGGAAGACGGACAATGATGGTAAATGTCACCATTAAGAAAGCTCGACTTGTCGTTAAGATGTTTTCCGACAAGTTCAAGGAGTTGACTACGATGAGATTTTCTCACTCGTAGCGATGCTAAGAGTCTGTTGGAATTATATTAGCGATTACTGCATTATTTATGAAATCTTGCAGATAGGATGTCAAAACATTGTTTCCTCGACGATTTTAATGAGGAAAGGTTGTATGTGATACAACCGGAAGGTTTTGTCAATCCCGAAAGATGCTAATAAGTATGCAAAGCTCCACCAATCCTTCTAAGGACTGGAGTGAGCATCTCGGAGTTGGAATGTATGCTTTGATGATGATCAAAATTTTTGGGTTTGTACAAAGTTTATGAGAAACTTGTATTTCCAAAGAAGTGAGTGGGAGCACTATAGAATTTCTGATGAGTATATGTTGTTGACATATTGTTGATCAGAAATGACGTAGAATTTCTGGAAAGCATATAGGGTTATTTTGAAAGTGTTTTTCAATGGAAAGCCTGGATTAAGCTACTTGAACATTGAGCATCAAGATCTATAAGGATAGATCAAAATGCTTAATAATACTTTCAAATGAGCACATACCTTGACATGATCTTGAAGGTGTTCAAGATGGACCAGTCAAAGAAGGAGTTCTTGCCTGAGTTGTAAGGTACGAAGTTAAGACTTAAAGCTCGACCACGGCAGAATAGAGAGAAAGGACGAAGGTCGTCCCCTATGCTTAAGACGTAGGCTCTTCAGTATGCTATGCTGTGTACCGCACCTGAAGTGTGCCTTGCCATGAGTCAGTCAAGGGGTACAAGAGTGATCCAAGAATGGCTCACAGGACAGCGGTCAAAGTTATCCTTAGTAACTAGTGGACTAAGGAATTTTCTCGATTATGGAGGTGGTAAAAGAGTTCGTCGTAAAGGTTACGACGATGCAAGCTTGACACATATCCGGATAGCTCTGAGTAGAGAGACCGGATACATATAATGGAGCAATAATTTAGAATAGCTCCAAGTAGAACAGTTGTTTGGAATAGCTCCAAATAGAGCGTGGTAGCTGCATCTAGGAGATGACATAGAGATTTGTAAAGCACACACGGATCTGAAAGGTTCAGACCCGTTGACTAAAACCTCTCTCACAAGCAACATGATCAAACATAAAACTCATTGAGTGTTAATCACATAGTGATGTGAACTAGACTACTGACTCTAGTAAACTCTTGGGTATTAGTCACATGGCGATGTGACCTGTGAGTGTTAATCACATGGCGATGTGAACTAGATTATTGACTCTAGTGCAAGTGGGAGACTGTTGGAAATATGCCCTAGAGGCAATAATAAAAGTATTATTATTATATTTCCTTGTTCATGATAATTGTCTTTTATTCATGCTATAACTGTATTATCCAGAAATCGTAATACACATGTGAATACATAGACCACAATATGTCCCTAGTGAGCCTCTAGTTGACTAGCTCGTTGTGATCAACAGATAGTCATGGTTTCCTGGCTATGGGCATTGGATGTCGTTGATAACGGGATCACATCATTAGGAGAATGATGTGATGGACAAGACCCAATCCTAAGACTAGCACAAAAGATCATGTAGTTCATTTCCTAGAGCTTTGCCAATGTCAAGTATCTCTTCCTTCGACCATGAGAGCGTGTAACTCCTGGATACCGTAGGAGTGCTTTGGGTGTATCAAACGTCACAACGTAACTGGGTGACTATAAAGGTGCACTACAGGTATCTCCGAAAGTATCTATTGTTTTATGCGGATCGAGACTGGGATTTGTCACTCCGTGTAAACGGAGAGGTATCTCTGGGCCCACTCGGTAGGACATCATCATATGCGCAATGTGACCAAGGAGTTGATCACGGGATGATGTGTTACGGAACGAGTAAAGTGACTTGCCGGTAAGGAGATTGAACAAGGTATTGGATACCGACGATCGAATCTCGGGCAAGTAACATACCGATAGAGAAAGGGAATTGAATACGGGATTGATTAAGTCCTTGACATCGTGGTTCATCCGATGAGATCATCGTGGAACATGTGGGAGCCATCATGGGTATCCAGATCCCGCTGTTGGTTATTGACCGGAGAACGTCTCGGTCATGTCTACATGTCTCCCGAACCCGTAGGGTCTACACACTTAAGGTTCGATGACGCTAGGGTTATAAAGGAAGTTTGTATGTGGTTACCGAATGTTGTTCGGAGTCCCGGATGAGATCCTGGACGTCACGAGGAGTTCCGGAATGGTCCGGAGGTAAAGATTTATATATGGGAAGTCCTATTTTGGCCACCGGCAAATGTTCGGGATTTTTCGGTATTGTACCGGGAAGGTTCTAGAAGGTTCCGGAGTGGGGCCCACCTGCATGGGGGGACCCACATGGACGTGGGTAGTGGGGGCAAGGCCCCACACCCCTGGTCAAGGCGCACCAAGATCCCCCCTTAGAAGGAATAAGATCATATCCCGAAGGGATAAGATCAAGATCCCTAAAAAGGGGGGATAACAATCGGTGGGGAAGGAAATAATGAGATTTCTTTCCTCCCACCTTGGCCAACGCCCCAATGGACTTGGAGGGCAAGAAACCAGCCCCTCCACCCCTATATATAGTGGGGTGGCGCATGGGAGCTACAGACGAAGTTCTGGCGCAGCCCTCCCCCTCTCCCAAGTACTCCTCTTCTCCCGTGGTGCTTGGCGAAGCCCTGCAGGATTGCCACGCTCCTCCACCACCACCACGCCGTTGTGCTGCTGCTGGATGGAGTCTTCCTCAACCTCTCCCTCTCTCCTTGCTGGATCAAGGCGTGGGAGACGTCACCGGGCTGTACGTGTGTTGAACGCGGAGGTGCCGTGCGTTCGGCACTTGATCATCGGTGATTTGAATCATGACGAGAACGACTCCTTCAACCCCGTTCACTTGAACGCTTCCGCTTAGCGATCTACAAGGGTATGTAGATGCACTCTCTTTCTACTCGTTGCTGGTCTCTCCATAGATAGATCTTGGTGACACGTAGGAAAATTTTGAATTTCTGCTACGTTCCCCAACACCGTAATCTTCCTTCTCGCACGGGTTCTGTAGTCGGCGTTCCAGTCCGAAAACCCCTCATACCACGGAATAGCGCCCTTGCCTCGTGTTCTTCCCGGGTGTTCAGGATTTCCCAGGGCACGCGTAAGCTCGTCGTTCTCTCTGTTGGGCTCGAACACCCCCGATCGAGCCTCTTCTATTGCAACAAGTATCACATCGTCGGCTCCGTTCAGACATGCCTTCGTCGAAACTTTGCCTGTCTTCGGGTCCAACTCCCCCCATGCGCATAGAACCAAGTCCTGCACCTGGGGGCCAGCTCCTAGTAACCGGAGGGACACCTGCATCCTCCATCTCTTTCTCAAACTTATCCCACTTAGGCATTGCCACCGCGTAGCCACCTAGCCCCAGCTTATGAAACTTATCCTTTTTTTCGGCATTCTTCTTGTTTATTCTCAATCGTTCCTTAGCTAATTCCGAATCCTTGAATTTCACGAAATCGTCCCAATGAGCACTTTGCTTCTCTAGTGTTCCCTCGAATACTGGAGTCTTCCTTCCTCCCTTGACGTACTTGTCCCATTCACGATTCTTGTGGTTCTTGAATGAAACCGCCATCTTCCTAAGAGAAGCGTCCTTGACTTTCTGCACATCTGCTTCTGTGAAATGATCTGGTAGGGTGAAATGTTCCATGAGAGTATCCCAAAGCAGACCTTTTTGTCTGTCTCGACAAAAGTAAGATCTGGACGTGGCTTTGCTGGCTCTCTCCATTCTTGAAGGGAGATCAGGAGTTGGTCCTTCACAAGAACTCCGCACTAACGAACGAACTTGTCCGCAATCTTCTTAGGAGCTAATGGTTCGCCATTAGGTCTGATTGCCTCGATATTGTACTTTATGCCCTCCTTCAACTTTTTGTTCGGGCCTCGTTTCGTCCTGTTGCCTGAAGATTTTCTCGATCCGGATGGCTGAAAAAAGAAAGATCGATTCGTTAATATATCTTTGAGTCATTTAAAACATGTGATGATCACCAGATGCCTGCTTATATAAATATATATACCTCGCCGGTCTTTGTTGTTTCAAGATCAACATTTTCTTCATCATCATCATAATCATAGTTCATGACTTCATCAATTCGGTCGTCGCGATCGAATATCATATCACCCTCCCCGGTGTTGTTTAGAAATTCGGAGCCGTCATAATCTTCTTCATTCTGATCATCATCTGGCCCGCGAGGATGACGTATCATATCGAACAAGGCATGTTCTCCCTCTCTGCCGGTATTGTCCGCCATAGCTTTCATTTAACTAATCCAAAAGAAATATAAAACAATTTAGTATTCAAATTACATCGTCTCGAATAATAGATATAATCTCGAATACATCGTCTTGAATAATAGATATAATCTCGAATACATCGTCTCGAATAATATATAATTTCGAATACATCGTCTCGAATATTATATATCGAATACATCACTGGCTAGGTAGCTAATAAAGATCGAATACTACAGAAAAATCTAGGACACTCGTTGTTCCTGCGGCGCGGGCGGTGGACACCCAAAGAGAAGGAACCCTCACAGGATCATAGCTGAAGTGAGATCCCTGAAGAAACTGCCAGGTATCGGAGAACCTGCCACCCTCTAACGCAACCATGTAGCGATAGACGTGCTCGTCCTCCTCCCTGACACGGCGACGTACCACCTCCGGCGGGGCCGGCTCCCTCCGCATCAAAACTGGCCCACGCGAACGCCACCAAACGAGATCAGGGTCGACGACGGGATCCGGGGCCGGGTTCCTCATCAAGCGGCGCGCCCCTCCAGGCAGCACCTCCCAGTGCCAGCCCGGCGGAGCCCAGTCCAGGACATGGGTCAGACGGACGTCATCGCGGACGGGTTGACGGCGAGGATGCGGGTCGGGCATCATCGAGAACAAATACTACCTATATGCCCGCAAAAAGTAACATTTTTTAATGATTGGATTTTGATAACTAAAATTTCTAACATTTCTATATAACTAACATTTCTATAACATTTCTAACAATGCTATATAACTAACATTTCTATAACATATCTAATATTTCTATAACTAAAAAACAGAAAAAAAAATTATAACATTTCTATATATATAACTAACATTTTGTATAACATTTCTAATATTTCTATAACTAAAAAAAAGAAAAATTTCTAACTTTTTTTATAACTATTTCTATAACTAAAAAACAGAAAAATTTCTAACAATTCTAACTTTTTTATAACTATTTCTATAACTAAAAAACAGAAAAATTTCTAACAATTCTAACATTTCTATAATATTTCTAACAACGCTATATAACTAACTATTTCTATAACTAAAAAAAGAAAAATTTCTAACTTTTTTATAACTATTTCTGTAACTAATAAACTAAAAAAATGTATGTGTGTGTGTGCTCACCGGCGAGGCGAGAGGCGACGGGGGGCGGCGACGGGGACGGCGACGACGGGGATGGCGACGACGGGGACAGGGACGGGGCGGCGATGATGGGGACGGGGACGGGGCGGTGACGACGGGGACGGGGACGACG
>NC_041392.1:706635915-706644518 GCF_002162155.2 Triticum dicoccoides | reverse complement strand
GACGACAGGGACGGGGCGGCGAGGAATGGAGATGGGGGCGGCGGGCGACGGGGCAGAGGAGAAGAAGCAGAAGAGAAACTGAAATTTTTGAAGTGTTTAGTTATATAGGATGGACCTTTAGTACCGGTTGGAGCCACCAACCGGTACTAAAGGCCTGTTTTGGCCAGGCCAAGCGGCGGGAAGCACACACCCTTTAGTACCGGGTGGTGGCTCCAACCTGTACTAAAGGCCCCCCTTTAGTACCGATTGGTGCCATGACCCGGTACTAAAGGGGGTGCGCTGGCGCAGGTGCGGTGCGGCAAGTTTAGTCCCACCTCGCTAGCCGAGGGGCGTCCGCACTGGTTTATAACCCCCCGTGCGGTAGCTCTCTCGAGCTCGTTTCCAAAGCAGGCCTACTGGGCCTACATGTTCTGTGCTGCCCTGTGGGCCTACTGGGCCTTTGCGGGCCTGCATCCTGGCCCAACAACAGGTTGGGTTTCTAGTCGTATGCAGGCCGCTCTGGCCCAGTAGGTGGGCTTTTTTTATTTTTTTGCTTTATTTATTTTTGAGTTGTTTTTTTGTGTATTTAGAGTTCCTTTGTGAATATTTTTGCTTTAGGTACAAAAAATTACAAACTTTTTGTTAGTGCCCGTAGTTTTCAAATTTGAATAGTTTAAATTTTGAATTATTTGAAATTAGTGTGAATCACTAGTTTGTGAATAACTTAACTTTAAAAATCAGTAAAGGCATGAAAGAATTTGTTTGCACATAAAATTTCTTCGCGTTTCAAATGCCAAAATACATAACTACCCTAACTATTACAGAGATTCCCTCCTGGGTGTGAAACACAGAAGAAAGTGATGATAGTGAAGTCGATCACATCCCAGATCTTTGGGTGTGAAACTTTTTCTTCGCGTGTGTCCCTTTGCGCCGTAACCATGGAAAATCTTCATCATTTAACGGGGTGCTCGGGTCAATATTCACTGTGAATGGAGCAATTTCATCAAACTTTTCATAATCTTCTGACATGTCTGTCTTGTCATCCACTCCCACGATGTTTCTCTTCCGAGAAGGAACTATGTGCCGCTTTGGCTCATCGTACGATGCATTCGCTTCTTTATCTTTTCTTTTTCTCGGCTTGTAGACATGTCCTTCACATATAAAACATGTGCCACATCATTGGCTAGGACGAATGGTTCGTCTGCATACGCAAGATTGTTGAGATCCATTGTTGTCATTCCGTACTGCGGGTCTTCCGGTACCCCGTCTCGTGTCATATTGACCCATTTGCACCGAAGCAAAGGGACCTTCAAACCACGTCGACAGTCAAGTTCCCATATGTTATGTATATAACCATAATATGTTTCCTTTCCCGTCTTGGTTTCTGCATCAAAGCGGACACCACTGTTTTGGTTGATGCTCTTCTTATCTTGGGTGATCGTGTGAAATGTATTACCATTTATCTCGTACCCTTGAAAGTCATTATATTCGAAGATGGTAACTGGGACAGCAAGTACAGGTCATCTTCAATAGAGGCGTCATGCATGGTACGTGTCTGCAACCAGCTGGCGAAACTCCTGGTTTGTTCACGTGTAATCCAGTCATCAGACCGCTCCGGGTGTTTGGAGCGTAGCAAATTCTTGTGTTCATCCATATACGGAGCCACCAAGGCGGAATTCTGTAAAACTGTGTAGTGTGCTTCAGTGAGAGAATGTCCGTCCATACATATTATTTGTTCCCCTCCTAGCGTGCCTTTTCCATCTAGTTTGCCCTTATGCCGCGATTCAGGAACACCAATCGGCTTAAGATCAGGAATAAAGTCAATACAAAACTCAATGACCTCCTCATTTTCATGGCCCTTAGAGATGCTTCCTTCTGGCCTAGCACGGTTATGAACATATTTCTTTAAGACTCCCATGAACCTCTCAAAGGGGAACATATTGTGTAGAAATACAAGACCAAAACATTAATCTCTTCGCATAGGTGAACTAGGACGTGCGTCATGATGTTGAGGAAGGATGGTGGGAACATCAACTCGAAAGTGACAAGACATTGCACCAAATCATTCTCTAACCTTGGTATGATTTCTGGATCGATTACCTTCTGAGAGATTGCATTGAGAAATGCACATAGCTTCACAATGGCTAATCGAACGTTTTCCGGTAGAAGCCCCCTCAATGCAACCGGAAGCAGTTGCATCATAATCACGTGGCAGTCATAAGACTTTAGGTTCTGGAACTTTTTCTCTGCCATGTTTATTATTCCCTTTATATTCGATGATAAGCCAGACGGTACCTTAATACTGAGCAGGCATTCAAAAAAGATTTCCTTCTCTTCTTTGGTAAGAGCGTAGCTTGCATGACCCTGATGTATGCCGTCTTTTTCGTGCATACGTTGCTGGTCCTCCCGTGCCTCAGGTGTATCTTTTGTCTTCCCATACACACCCAAGAAGCCAAGCAGGGTCACACAAAGATTCTTCGTCATGTGCATCACGTCGATTGCGGAGCGGATCTCTAGGTCTTTCCAATAGGGAAGGTCCCAAAATATAGATTTCTTCTTCCACATGGGTGCGCGTCCGTCAGCGTCATTCGGAACAGGTTGTCCACCAGGACCCTTTCCAAAGACCACCTTCAAATCCTTGACCATATCATGTACATCAGCACCAGTACGGTGGCGAGGCTTCGTCTAGTGATCCGCCTCACCTTTGAAATGCTTGCCTTTCTTTCTTACGGGATGCCTGCTCGGAAGAAATCGACGATGTCCCAGGTACACATTCTTCTTACAATTAGCCAAATATATACTGTTGGTATCGTCCAAACAGTGCGTGCATGCGCGGTATCCCTTATTTGTCTGTCCTGAAAGGTTACTGAGAGCAGGCCAATCATTGATGGTCACGAACAACAACGCCTTTAGGTCAAATTCTTCCCCCATGTGCTCATCCCATGCACGTACACCTGTTCCATTCCACAGTTGTAAGAGTTCTTCAACTAATGGCCTTAGATACACATCAATGTCGTTGCCGGGTTGCTTAGGGCCTTGGATGAGCACTGGCATCATAATGAACTTCCGCTTCATGCACAACCAAGGAGGAAGGTTATACAAACATAGAGTCACAGGCCAGGTGCTATGGTTGCTGCTCTGCTCCCCAAAAGGATTAATGCCATCTGCGCTTAGACCAAACCATACGCTCCTTGCGTCATCTGCAAACTCCTTCCTGTACTTTCTTTCAATTTTTCTCCACTGCGACCCGTCAGCGGGTACTCTCAACTTTCCGTCTTTCTTACGATCTTCTCTGTGCCATCGCATCGCCTTGGCATGCTCTTTGTTTTGGAACAAACGTTTCAACCGTGGTATTATAGGAGCATACCACATCACCTTGGCAGGAATCTTCTTCCTGGGGCGCTCGCCCTTGACATCACCAGGGTCATCGCGGCTGATATTATAGTGCAATGCACCGCATACCGGGCAAGAGTTCAAATCCTCGTACTCACCGCGGTAGAGGATGCAATCATTAGGGCATGCATGTATCTTCTGCACCTCTAACCATAGAGGGCAGACAACCTTCTTTGCTTCGTACGTACTCTCGGGCAATTCGTTGTCCTTTGGAAGCATATCCTTTATCATTACCAGCAACTTTCCAAATCCCTTGTCAGATACAACATTCTCTGCCTTCCATTGCAGCAATTCCAGTGTGGTGCCCAGCTTTTTCTTGTCACCTACGCAATTCGGGTACAAAATTTTTTTTTGATCCTCTAACATGCGTTGCAACTTCTTCTTCTCCAAATCACTTGCGCAGTTTCTCTTTGCATCGGTAATGGCCCGACCTAGATCATCAACGGGCTCATCTAATGCCTCTTCTTCAGCTTCTTCCGGCATTGCCGGCTCAGCTTCTTCCCGCATTACCGGCTCAGCTTCTTCCCCCATTGTTGTATCATCGTATTCAGGGAACCCATGGCCAGGATAGTTGTCGTCGTCCTCTTCTTCTTCATTGTCTTCCATCATAACCCCTCTTTCTTCGTGCTTGGTCCAAACATTATAGTGGGGCACGAAACCGGACTTAAACAGGTGGACATGAATGGTTCTTGACTTAGAGTAATTTTGACCATTCTTACAGACAACACATGGACAAGGCATAAAACCATCCGCCCACTTGTTTGCCTCAGTCGCAAGTAGAAAAGTTTGCACGCCATTAATGAACTCGGGAGAGCATCGGTCATCGTACATCCATTGTCGGCTCATCTTCAATACACAGCACCAAAAACACCAACTTAATACAAGTTCATACATAAAGTTCATACAACACTTACATGCAACAAACAAATAACTCTCTAGCTAAAGCATTTAAATGCAACAACAAATGCGATCAAGATCGCAACTAAGGTAACAATTGATCCAACAGCATAATGATACCAAGCCTCACTATCGATGGCATATTTTCTAATCTTTCTAATCTTCAAGCGCATTTTCTCCATCTTGATCTTGTGATCATCGACGACATCGGCAACATGCAACTCCAATTCCATCTTCTCCCCCTCAATTCTTTTCAATTTTTCTTTCAAGTACTCGTTTTCTCTTTCAACTAAATTTAACCTCTCGATAATAGGGTCGGTTGGAATTTCCGGTTCACATACCTCCTAGAAAAAATATCTATGTCAACTTGATGGGCATAATTTGGCATAAACACGAAATGTAACTAGTTTTAAAAGAGAATATATATACCACATCCGAATCATAACAAGGACGAGGGCCGACGGGGACGGATATCAAAACCATGGCACTATGTATAACAAACAATGTACGGGTAAGATAATTATACGAGTAACTATATATCCAAATCACACAAACATCAATTTTTATATAAAATTTCATGAACAAGTGGCTCACCACAAGGTGGTGCCGGCGACGGGACGGTGCGGGCGATCGGCGGTGGTTACGGCGGAGATTTAGAAGGCACTAAGTAAACCAAACCTACATATGCAAACTAAGTGTTATTTTTGACCTCAAATTGCATATAAATCAAATACTAGCACATATAATTCCTCCCAAATTACTAAACTCACAAATTAAACACTATATAAAGCATTGCGAGAGCTAATCTAGCAATGAGAGATGAAAGGACAAAGCTCCTAACCTTTGTGATCATTTGAATCGATGGGGACCTTCAAATCTTGACAAATTTTGGGCAAAATGTGTGATGAGCTTGAGAGGAAGAGGGGAAGAACAGAGAGGAAGGGGAAAGGGGAAGAACAGAGCGAGCTCGGGTGGACGAAGGGTTTATGTAGGACGACCTTTAGTACCGGTTCGTGACACGAACCGGTATTAAAGGTGCTGGAGGGGCCCCGGACTGACAACATCCTGCCACCACTCTCATTAGTATCGGTTCGTGGCACGAACCGGTGCTAAAGGTTCGCCACGAACCGGTACTAATGAGAGCGGCCCGGCTAGCCGTTGGAACCGGCACTAATGGACACATTAGTGCCGGCTCAAATTCAAACCGGCACTAATGTGCTTCACATTTGACCCTTTTTCTACCAGTGTACACCGCCCCTGCTGCTTTAGCATTGGCATGTTTCTTGGGTAGTTTTAGCTTGACATGACTGCGGAACCACCGGCCATCGTCTTGACGCGTCCAGACATCCAGTCGAAGGCCTGGCCTATGCATGTGAAGCAACAGGCCAGGCCTTCGACTGGATGTCTGGACGCGTCAAGACGATGGCCGGTGGTTCCGCAACATGTGAAGCAACAACAGCTTGGGGCAACTCGAGGGCCGAAAACCTAGCCCGCCGCCGCCGTCTCCTTCCCCTCCAACCCTCTCCTCGCCGCCACCTGAGGCAGCCGCCGTCTTCGCCCGGGGCGCTGCTGATGAAGGTGGCGACGGGGCCTCTCCCGCTGCCCTGCATCACTCGCGGGGGGCCTCGGGACCCGGGGCGGCGGCCCCGGCGGGATTGGCGCCACCGGATCCTCGACGCATGGTGGCGCAGGTGCGGGCTGGTGCCCCTCGGCCGTGTGGACGGCGAGGTATCCGGTGGATGCGAGCCAGGGCGTGGCGGCGGCGGCTTCGGCTCCACGGCTTCAGATCTGGCCGCCTACCACCCTCTGTGACGGATTCGCAAGTCCTCCCCCCAAATCTGGCCGGCTCCGTCTTGGACGCCGGTTCTTCGCAGGGTGGGAGTGGGGATGGGAAGATTGCCAGGAGAAATCCCTAGCCGTCCTGCTGGCTGTGACGGCGGCGACGCCCGCGGGCGTCGCACACCTTCTTGGAGGCGTCGGTCAGGTATTCCTTCCCCACCCCCTCCCCCTTGTCCCCCCGGGTGAAAACCCCAACGCTGTTGGGCGGCGGCGACGCCCTTGGCGCCGTATCCTTCTTGAAGGCGCTGCTTTGGGAGCAAGGTGGGAATTTGGACTTCGCTGTGATGTGTGCGGTGGGTGTCGGCGGCAGTAGTAACTCCAGCGGTGGTAGTGTTCCCCCTGGTTCAGGCCATGTCCCTGGCTGCTGCTCCTTAGTTCATCCTGGCAGCTCTCCTCTTGAATGCCCGGGTCCTTGGTTTTCGGTGATGCTCTGCTCTAGGTGAGAAGTCGACGGCAGGTCGCGTCTGCCTAGTCCCAACAATGTGGATGCCATCGGTGCCACTCATCCAGGTTCTAGGGTGAACGTGTTCATTGTCAACGGTTCGGCGCCTTTCGAGCCAGGGAGGATCTGGATGGTGGTGTTTGCCGGCTGGTCCCAGGTGTTGTGGTAATGGCTGCCTCTCTCGGTCATCTGATCTTCCTCTCCTTCGCCGGCATCTCCCTTCTCCTAGGCTTCGCGCGTGCAAGAGGCCTTGTCATCTTCAAGCCTGGTGCTTCATGTAGATCCTTTTTTTCAGTTTGTTGTATGTCTGGCATGTGAGCTTCTCCCGGCACCATTGTATCTTGCCGTGTTTTCCTTTTTATGGTTTGTGTCAAGGTTGTAATCCAGAGTTTGTAATCCTGGCCGGTTGATGGCTTTGTTACTTCAAAGCTGGGCTCTTCGCGAGCCTTCGTTCTAAAAAAAACAGCTTGCCACCGGCGGTGACATTGAGATGCGGTTTATCGTGAGTTTTAGAGTTGATGTGTTCGTCCGGGATTGCGATGTTTGTCAAGGAGACGCGGCGGGTCTCCACGTCCAGATCAAGTGTATGCAGGCCTGTGCCACCGGCTGACGTGCACCAAGCAAGCCAGTGCGCCGTGTCGCGGCTCACGGCGGGGGTGGGATGTCTGAGCGGCCAGGAGATGCCGCCATAGGCAAAAGCCGCATAACGGAACGCCCTCCACCTCGACTCGCCGGACGAGACGGTGTGTAGGTTGATCGGCCGACGAGGACCAAGCAGGCTGCCGATGATTATCACCTTGAAGATGAAGGCCGAGGAGCCCGGCGTGGACAAAGGATGCTGCTTGTCGCCCAACTGCCCAAGGAACAATCTTCGCCGGTTACGATGGCGTAGCCACCTTCCTCGAACTTCCAGTTGCACTCTAGTGGGGGAAGCATGTCGCAGGCGCCGGTGAGCAGATTGCACATGGCCAGGCGAACCAATCCGTCCTCCGGCGAGGCGAGGCGCACGAGGAGGAGGGCGCGGCGCGCGGCGAGTAGCACGGCGTCATCGAGGAGGACTCCAGCGCTGGGGAAAAACGAGTCGAGGAAGCGGCGACCTGCTAGCCCGAACCCCAACCGCGGCGTCGAGATGAGGGACGTCTCAGTGGCAGGGTCCGCAAGGGCCAGTGGTGTCGTCATGAAGAATCCGATGAGGAACGACGACGTGCGGTTCTTCGGCGGCCAGCGACGGCGAAGAAAGGAGGCGTCGGCTACGTGGCCGTTCCACCGCCTGCACGTGGCCGCGCAGCGGTAGAGTGCCGCCGCGTCCCCCACACACAGGAGGATCTCGCGGACGGTGTCCTCCGGCAGCGAGACAGTGGTGGCCGCCGGCGCCGGCGCCGTATGTTCCATCTTCTACGATCCGGAAAAAGCGAGGTCAATAAGGTTTTTTTAAGGGTATCACCAAGCTTTATTAATCAAACTCCTGGTGGAGAGGGATACAAAAAGGATCATGCGGTTGGATTAACCAAACATGTCTACCTTGATCAAGTGAATGCGAAAACTTGGCTAATCTATCGTCGTCTACATTAGTAGATCGACCTTCAAAAGTGAAAAGACAATTAAAAGACAATGCCCGCTGTTTGATTTCCTGTATGATGACTCCATATCCTCCCTGGCTCCCCCTCTCAATATCAATAATAACTTGTTTTGAATCCGAAGCAACAATGAAGTCCTGCAGCTGTAGGTCCTCCGCCAAAAATAATGCCTCCCTGCATGCTATTGATTCAAGAGTAGCAACATCTGTTATGCCATTGACGACTAGTGCTGAGTGTTGAGTATATTGTGTACGTGTATATGTGTGTGTAGAGCCCATCTTCTGTTTTCCTTGTATAGTTGAGGTTGTGGCCCACCTCTGTACTTATATATACGTGCCTGGTGCACCGATCAATATATCGCGATTGCACAGCCATAACTTGTCCTTCTACATGGTATCTATCGCAGCAAGATCCTAACCCTAGCCGCCGCCGCCGCCGCCGCCGCCGCTGCGCCTCCGCGCCGCCGCCGCCGCCGC
>NC_041392.1:706615678-706635588 GCF_002162155.2 Triticum dicoccoides | reverse complement strand
AGGCTGCCGCCGCCGCCGCACCGCTTCCGCTCCCTCCCTTCCCCGCACCGCACCTCTCTCCCATCCCCACCCGCGCCGCTCCCTCTCCCTCTCTATAACTCGCGCCGCGCCCCAACCCGATCACCGCCGCCATCATGAGCTCCTCCTCCTCTACAGTCTCCAACCCGTTCGCCGGTCCCGACGTCACCCTCGTCCGCGACCTCAACATCCATGAGCGCGTCCCGGTCAAGCTTGACCACACCACCGCCTCCTACTCCGCGTGGAAGCGGTACTTTTCGCTCGTGTTCCGTGAGTACCTCCTTCACGGCCACGTGGACGGCACCGTGGACTCCGCGCTCATGATCCATGACGAGGAGTGGATGATCCTCGACGCCACCATCATTCGCTGGTTCTACCTCACCATCTCCAGCGACATCTTCCACACCGTGGTGAACGACGAGGACGACGCCCATGCGGTCTGGACCAAGCTCAACGGCCTCTTCACCGACAATCGGCTGCAGCGCAAGGTCCTCCTCTATGGTGAGTTTTACGGGTGCCAGCAACTTGACTCGTCCATCGATGATTTTTGCATGCGTCTCAAGAAGCTCGCCGATGAACTCCGTGATCTGGGGGAGAAGATCGGCGACGAGCTCCTCATCAGCACCCTCTCCGGCGGCCTCAACGAGGACTTCGGGAACGCCGCCTCCAACCTCACCCTCATCCCGGAGCCCACCTTTGGCAAGGTGGTCGCGTACCTCAAGCTGGAGGAATGCCGGATGCGGGCGGCCAGGACGCGCGCCACCCACACCGCCCTCGTTGCCGGCACACGTGGGGGTTCGGCCCCACCACCGTCTCGCCCGACGCCGCCCCCGCAGGCGGCGCCCGCCTTCCCGCCGGGCTTCCCGCCCGCCCCACCCGCCCCCTTTCCGCCGCCCCAACCGGCAGGCAATGGGGGAGGCCGTCGCGGCGGCCGCCGGGGTGGCCGCAAGCAGGGAGGCGGCGGCGGCGGAGGCGGTGCTCAGGGAGGAGCGCCACGCCAGCAGCAGCCGGCTCCTCAGCCGGCGACCCCGTGGTACGCCGGTCAGAACCCGTGGACCGGCGTCGTCCACGCCTATTCTATGCCGGTTCCACGGGCTCCTACTCCGGGTCTTCTCGGCACTCGGCCTCCGTCACACCAGGCGTATTACGCCGCGCCGCAGCCCTATGCGGCACCCTACGGGCAGCAGCCGCCGCTAGGCGGGCCGCCGCCGCTGCCCCTGACGTCTGCGCCGTCTCTTCTGCCGGCGCCATGGGACCCGGCTCTCCTGGCGGCTCTCCACACCGCCCCTTCCCCGTCCAGCTACACCGGCGGCGGCGATTGGTACATGGACAGTGGCGCCACCGCTCATATGGCGGCGTACCCCGGTAACCTCCATACTGCCCACCCTGTCCACACCTCCAACCGCATCACCATCGATGACGGTTCTTCTCTTCCTATCACCCATATTGGACATACATATTTTCCGTCTAACTCCACCCCTATATCCATGTCTAATATTCTTGTTTCTCCTGATCTTATCAAAAATCTTGTTTCCGTCCGTTCTCTTACACGTGAAAATCCGGTGACCGTTGAATTTGACGACTGTCATTTTTCTGTTAAGGACGCTCGCACGCGGATGGTGCTCCACCAATGTGACAGCCCCGACGAGCTCTACCCGGTTCACTCCGCCGCCTCCACCACTTCCGCTGCCCCTGTCGCTCTCGCCACCGGAGTGGATCTCTGGCACGCTCGCTTGGGTCATCCTAATCATGCCACCCTTCGCCACATACTTCGGAGTTTTTCTTTCACGTGTAATAAGAACGAGGATCACTCGTGTCATGCATGCCGTCTTGGCAAACATGCTCGTCTTCCGTTTAGGGCTTCTTCCTTTGTTGCATCGTACCCGTTTGAGTTGATTCATAGTGATGTTTGGACATCTCCTGTTGCAAGTAATACGGGCTTTCTTTATTACGTTGTCATCCTTGATGATTTTTCGCATTATGTGTGGACCTTCCCGTCGCGCCGCAAGTCGGACATTATCTCCACTCTTGTCGGTTTCTACTCTTATGTCCGCAAGCAGTTTGGCCGGCCCATTCTTGCGTTGCAGACAGACAACGGGAAGGAATTTGACAACACCGCTGTCCGCGATCTTCTCGCCACACATGGCATGATTTTTCGTCTCACTTGCCCGTACACCTCGCAGCAGAACGGTCGTGCTGAGCGCATCCTTCGCACTCTTAATGACTGCGTTCGGACTCTTCTCTTTCACGCCAATGTGCCTCCGCGCTTTTGGCCTGACGCTCTAGCCACCACTTCCCTCCTCATAAACATCCGTCCATGTCGTACTCGCGGGAACTTTACACCTCACCACCTTCTCTTCGGTGCACCCCCTCTTATGAAGGGCTTCGCATTTTCGGCTGCCTGTGCTACCCTAGCATCGCTGCCACTGCGCCTCATAAGCTCGCACCCCGCTCCGTCGCCTGCATCTTTCTCGGCTACCCACCTAACACTAAGGGCTACCACTGCTACGATCCAGTCTCTCACCGTGTTTTCACCTCCCGACACGTTTACTTTGATGAGATGGTCTTCCCGTTTCAGCAGCAGGCACCCCTCGTCGTCTCGTCACCGCCGGCCAGCGGCGGCCCATCGACGACCTCGTCAGGCGGACGAGCACGCCTGGTTCGTGGACCGCCTCCGGGCTTTTGCGGTCCACGGGCCCTACTGTCGGCGCCCTCCACGGCTGGCCCTGCCGTTGCGGCCGGCGCCCCGCCTTCACCCGCCGCCCCCGACTTGGGCGCCGCGGGGTCGGGCGCCTCCTCCGCCGCCCCGCCGCCGGCCGCCTCACCGGCCCCGTCGCCGGCCGCCTCGCCGGCTCTATCGCCGGCCGCGACGCCGGCCGCGACGCCGGCTGTGACGCCGGCCTCCTCGCCGGCCACCTCGTCGGCCGCCTCGCCGGCACCGGTGGCCCCGTCCGGTCCTGTCACCCGTGCTCGCGCCGGCATTCACTGCCCGAGCCTCCGCTACTCGCGTGACGAGTACGTCCTCGCTGCCTCTGCCGCGGAGCCGTCACCCATTCCTGCGTCCGCCCGCGCCGCCCTCCGTGATCCTCACTGGCTTGCGGCGATGCAGGAAGAGTTCGACGCTCTCCAACAGAACCGCACCTGGACTCTGGTTCCCCGGCCTCCTCGCGCCAACATCATCACCGGCAAGTGGGTCTTCCGTCATAAGACCCGCTCAGACGGTTCACTTGAGCGCTACAAGGCTCGCTGGGTGGTCCGCGGTTTCCGCCAGCGCGCTGGAGTTGATTTCACTGAGACGTTCGCCCCGGTTGTCAAACCGGGCACGATCCGCACTGTCCTCCAGCTCGCCGTTTCTCGCGGCTGGCCCGTTCACCAGATGGATGTCTCCAACGCCTTCCTCCACGGCCATCTTGAGGAGCAGGTGTTTTGTGAGCAACCCACCGGTTTCGTTGATGCCTCATTCCCCGGCCATGTGTGCCTGCTGTCGCGCTCTCTTTACGGGCTCAAGCAGGCACCCCGCGCCTGGTACCAGCGGATCGCCGGGTTTCTTCAGACACTGGGCTTCAGCGTCACTCGCTCGGACGCCTCACTGTTTGTCTATCGCCACAGTGACACGACTGCATATTTGCTGCTTTACGTTGATGACATCATCCTGACAGCCTCCTCCGCAGCCGTTCTTCAGCAGATTACTCTCCGGCTGCGTGACGAGTTCGCTATCAAGGACCTGGGTGCTCTCCATTATTTCCTTGGCATTGAGGTCGTTCGGCGTCCGGACGGTTTCTTTCTTCATCAACAGAAGTATGCCCATGAGCTTCTTGAGCGCGCTGGCATGCTCAACTGCCATCCGGTTGCTACTCCTGTTGACACGAAGGCCAAGGTTTCTGCTCTTGCGGGTTCGCCTGCGTCGGATGCTCCGTTCTACCGGTCTATTATCGGCGCCCTACAGTACTTGACTCTCACCAGACCGGATCTTCAGTATGCTGTCCAGCAGGTGTGTCTCCACATGCACGCCCCTCGTGACTCTCACTGGACTCTCGTGAAGCGGATCCTTCGTTACATCCGCGGCACGATGTCCCTTGGGTTGACACTCACGGCGTCCACTTCTCTGGAGATGGTGGCTTACTCCGATGCAGACTAGGCCGGCTGCCCCGACACTCGTCGGTCCACCTCTGGCTACTGCGTCTACCTCGGTCCTTCCCTCGTCTCGTGGTCGTCCAAGCGACAACCCACGGTTTCGCGCTCTAGCGCGGAGGCTGAGTACTGAGCTGTGGCCAACGCTGTCGCCGAGTGCACCTGGCTTCGACAGTTACTTCAGGAGCTACATCACGATGTCTCCCAGGCTACAGTTGTCTACTGCGACAACGTCTCTGCGGTGTACCTCTCCGCCAACCCTGTTCATCATCGCCGGACGAAACACATCGAGCTGGACATTCACTTTGTGCGCGAGCAGGTGGCTCTTGGATGCATGCGGGTTCTCCATGTGCCAACTGCTCAGCAGTTCGCTGATGTGATGACGAAGGGACTGCCGACTTCCACCTTTGAGGAGTTTCGTTCCAGTCTCTGCGTCACTGGCGCCGCTTCGACTGCGGGGGGGTGTTGAGTATATTGTGTACGTGTATATGTGTGTGTAGGGCCCACCTCCTGTTTTCCTTGTATAGTTGAGGTTGTGGCCCACCTCTGTACTTATATATACGTGCCTGGTGCACCGATCAATATATCGCGATTGCACAGCCATAACTTGTCCTTCTACACTGAGCTATCTAAAAAATTTCCCTTCACATATCTGCACACTGCAGCTGCTGCTCCTCTAGCTCGTTCTCTTGCAAAGCCAGCGTCCACATGGATTTTGGAGTAACCTCGTGGTGGAGCTTTTGGTTTGGTTGTGTTGCTTGCCTGCTGTTTCAGAGCACTTGGTACTTTCTTTGGCAAAAAGTCAAGATCTAAAATGAATCTGTTTATGAAATGGTGCGTGGCTGAAGGACTTTGGAATATCTCTTCATGGATCGCCTTCCTTCTCGCCCACCATATCGCCCACAATGTTACAGCAAACTTTACAAAAGCATCATGTGATAGTGTATCTATCATCGAAAATATCCACTGTTTGGCACTTGGCTCCGTGGTCTCGCACAGATGTTCTGCTAGCTCTCCGTCCACCAAAGCCCAAATGCATCTAGCCATCGAACACTCACGAAGTGAATGACGCCATGAGTCCTCAGCTCCACATAACCCGCACAGACTTGATGCTGACATGTTCCTGTTTTCTCTAATATCCTCTGTTGGAAGCGAATGTTTGGCAAGACGCCATAAAAACATCCGAATCTTGTTGGGCACCGGTGTGTTCCATAGCAGTTTCCAAGACTCTCCATCACGATCTGTACTTGATGAACCCGATGATCCATCAATCCAGGCCCCCCTTCGGAACTTGCTCTCTACCATCATTCTGTACGCTGATCTTATAGTGTACTTACCACTTCTTTCAAAGTTCCATGTCCACGTGTCCTCCATCTCAGTGGTACTCAATGGGATGCTCAATATAGATGGTATGTCAATCGGGAGGCACACCTCTTCTAATTTCGCCATATTCCATGTGGCTGCAGTTTTATCAATCAACTCGGAAACATTTGCTGCATTGCTATCGCCACGCCTCCCATAAGGGCGCATCATCACAGCTGTAGGTAACCAATTGTCTTGCCATATGTTTGTTGCTGATCCGTTACCAATCCGTCTAATAAGACCCAACTTAAGTATGTCCCGGCCTTCTATGACAGCTCGCCATATTTGGCTAGGATGGCTCCCAATCTCAGCATTCAGAATAGTTCTGTTTGGGAAGTAAAGCCCCTTTAGAATTCTAGCACTTAAAGATTCAGGATTTTGTAAAATTCGCCACGCCTGCTTAGCTAGCAAGGCCAAGTTAAATAACTCAAAATCTTTAAAACCCAAACCTCCCACTCTTTTGGGTTGGGTCATAGCTTCCCAAGACACCCAGGCTGGCTTCCTTTTTCCTTCCTTACATCCCCATCAAAACTTCTGTATCAACATATTAAGGTGCTCACACAATCCTCTTGGAAGCTTAAAACATGACATGGAAAACACTGGAACTGCCTGTCCAACAGCCTTCACCAAGACCTCTTTACCTGCCGTTGACATTGCTTGTTCAATCCACCCTTGCACTTTACTCCATAAATAATCCTTGAGCTATTTGAAAGAATCGTTCTTTGATGAACTCACTTCTGTTGGTAGGCCCAAATATTTAGCACTCAAAGACTCATTTGGAACATGTAGCTGATTCTTGACCTCCAACCTTACACTTTCTGGACAACCCTTACTGAAATGAATAGATGATTTATCATTGTTTATTCGTTGCCTAGACGCCTGACAATACTTGTTCAACAACTGGTTGACCTCGTTTGCCCCATCAATACTAGCCTTAAAAAACAGCAGGTTGTTATCAGCAAATAATAAATGGTTAACCGGTGGCGCCGAAGGGGCCACTTGGATGCCATTAAGGTTGGATGACTCATCAATAGATTTAAGGAGGCACGAAAGGCCCTCTGTTGCAATCAAGAATAAATATGGAGAAATTGGGTCTCCCTGTCGAATGCCTCGTGAAGGTGTAAACTGCTGAAGGTGTAAATTGAACTGAGAACTTCACTGATCTCATCAGGCTCATAACAATATCCACCCACCTCGTTGTAAATCCCAGCTTTATCATGATTGCCTATAAATAATCCCACTCCACCCTATCATATGCTTTCATCATGTCCAACTTGAGCGCACAAAACCTGTTCTTCTTTGCTTTGTTTCTCTTCATGAAATGAAGGCATTCATAAGCCGTGATTATGTTATCCGTGATAAGCCTACTTGGAACAAAAGCTGATTGTTCCTCTGAGATGATGTCCGGTAGTACTTGCTTCAATCTATTCGAAATGACCTTGGAAGCGATCTTGTATAACACATTACATAAAGAGATAGGGCTGAACTGAGACAATAATGTGGGGTTCTTTACCTTTGGTATTAGCACCAAAATGGTCTCGTTGGTGCTCTCCGCAGACTCGGTCCCATTGATAATACGAAGTACCGCTGTGGTGACATCAGTTCCACAAACCTCCCAATGTCGCTGAAAAAATGGGCTGGGAACCCGTCTGGCCTTGGTGCTCGGGTTGGATTGCGTGCATGGTAATCTCGAGCTGTGGAATTTGTAGAACCAAGAAGCTTCGCCAGAGTCCAAATCGTACTCTACCTTTAAAGTAAAGAAGGCCCGCGTAAGCACGGGCGAGCCCAACCGACGTATGCTATTCACCAAGATACTTTTCAGAGTCCATTCGATTTTATGCCAATTTTCATATTGTGAAATTACCACTCAGAAAAATAGCGCGCTATAGCATCGTTGATAGCACGTTAGAGCATGATGAGAATTGGCTCGCTAAATAAATATATGTACAACGCCTCGTTAATAGTATGGTACAGCGCGATATGCTATTAGCGTATTTTGAGGCTGGCGCTATTTTGTTGTAGCATGCTATTTTTTCCCTTGAAAATTACTCAATCAAAGATTATGGAAGAAAAAGTCACCCCAGGATCTGAACGAGTGTGGCGTGCCCGCGGCGGTGCGACCGTGCGAGCGGGTGCATCGAGGAGGAGGCCATGATATCCAAGTTGTGCGGCCATGGGCGAGCTGCCAGGCCGCAGAGGAGGATGGTTGTGGACAGCAGGGGAGAGTAGATGGCACTGGACTGTGGAGACACAAGATTTCAGTACTTTGAGATTCGTTCTGCGTGTCACCTGCGGGAGATGGTCTCACCATCGCAACTGCAGGACCAGGTTGCGTATGTTTTTTACTTAAACCCTTCAGCATTTGGACTAAAGCAGGTTCTGTGCACACATGTACTTAAACCTGTTTATACATCTTTTTGAAGCTAATTATTTCTTCTTTTCAAATTTATTTTTTTATTTGAAAAAATCCAGATTGTGTTTCCATTATTAAAAGAGAAAAATCCAGGTTTTTAGAGGGTTTTTTTCTAAACTTCATCATGTGCATTTTTATAATATATTTGTAGGATAGAAATTTCTAGGTTTGTTGTAATGCCCACATGGCTAGCTTTTCAGAAATTTTATCACTTTTTTTTCTAAACTTCATCATGTGCATTTTTATAATATATTTGTAGGATAGAAATTTCTAGGGTTTGTTGTAATACCCACATGGCTAGCTTTTCAGAAATTTTATCACTTATTGATGGCATTTTTTACTTGCTTTTTTTATATCTATTAAGAGTGTCATTTTAATAATTAATAACATGGCATTATTATTGTTACGAGGATGGCAGTTTTAATATTAAGAGCTTGACATTTTAATTAGTAGGAGGATGACAGTTTATTATTAACACATGTCATTTTTATGATTAAGAGCATGAAATTCTTATTATTAGGAGGATGATAGTTTCATTATTAACAAGATGAGTTGTATTATTACTGAGAGCATGACGTTTCTAAGAGGATGCCATTTTTATTATTGTGGCACGACATTTTTATTATCAAGAGGATGCAACTTTTATTATTAAGAGAATGACATTTCTCTTTAGTTGGCATGAAATGCTTTAGTAAATTTATAAAATAGCATGGCAATTTTCTTTATCTACAAGATGGTAATTTCAAAGTTTAGCATGACAATTTTATTTCTCTAGATCACACGACCTTCTTTTTTTATAATACCCTTTGTTAATTTATAAATTAGATAAATGGTAGTTTTACATAAGTAGTGTAGCATTTTCAGAATTAAGAGCATGGCATTTTAAAATTTTAGGTATTATCTTTCCGATCCACACTTCTCAAAGGTTAGATCTTTCCGATCTACACTTCTCATCATTGTCGGCGGTTATTGTTCTGGTGCGCTAGACCTATAGGGCGACGACTTCCCGACTGTCTACAACATCAATATTTTCCTGGCTCCGACGAGGGAGGGGCGATGATGGCGGCGTGCCTTCTGCTCACTCCAGTGCTTGTACTCGTCACTATGTGGTCAACAGATTTGGATGTAATTTCTAGTTCTGGTGTTCTATGTACTACGTTGACAGTTGATGAATAGATCGGAAGTTTTCTCACCAAAAAAAGAGAGAAAATCTTTAATGTTCCTACTCCACCCCCTAGAAAGCCTCCTAAAACACCTCACCTTTTTGCCAAATATCTGCAACATTAGAACTATTACAATGACTAATCTCACAAAATAAAATTATTACACTGACTAGCCCAAGGTTTTTAGTGACTAATTCTTCATAGCCACCACCAAATTCAGTTGTGCGCTATCGATCCTACTCTAGATAGAAGATTATTTGCTTTTTCATGACAACCTGATTTTTTCCCTTTTTAGATGTGGTCTCATTTATAGGTAGGTTTAGACATGCATATTAGTAGCTTAGGTTTTGAGTTGTTCATTGTCTTGGCTTTGGCGGCGGCGATGGCGGTGCTGAATGAAGATTCTTCAGATCCTACTCCAAAGAGACGGTCGGTCCTATGGTTGGAGATGGATTTGGAAACTAGCCAGTTCAAGAAAGGATGGTACGACGACGGTGACATTCTTGTGGTGGACCTGTGTCCTCAGGCTCCCTGTTGCGACGACATCTGCCCCTGCGCTGGCGCGGAGCTTGGGAGGTAGTCCATGAGTGGATGCACATTGTGGTCTGCATCGGTGGCATTTGTAAGATGATGGATCATGTGTTGGGTCCGTGGTTTGTGGATGGAAGGTATGGTTTCCTCCTTCGACGGCTTAGTCATGTGGGGGTGCCAGATGTGGAGTTTGATGGCGTGTTCAGGGTGTTGCCCCGTCTGATTCGTTCAACGGTAATAGTTTCTCCTTTGGCGGGTCACCTTGGAGGTCCGCAAAGCTGCATATCAGTGATGGAGCTACGTCGAGCTCGGGTGTGGAGGTGATCCATCATGTTTTCCTTTGGTGGCTGCTGTGGTGGCGCCGGAGGCAGGTGACGGGCGTTGGTTTCAAGCTTAGAGGATTCTTTGTTCTTATTTGTAATTTTATTACTTCTTGGATGATGTTCCTTTGTGCTAAGGCTATTGTTTTTCTGTTTTTTGAGTTTTTCCAGATTGATATGTACGTGTTTTGTACTATGATCCTCATGATATAAATGAGACACGTAATACCATAAAAAAAGATAGGACCTATACGGGTGGGTGCCCTTGGCCAACTTCAGATTCAAAACAATCGTCTGCGTCGCAGGCCAAACCCAAGAGAAAGAATATTTTTTAGGAGAACCAAGAGAAAGAATCATGTCACGGTATTCCTACTATAAAACATTAGGTTGTCAACAAAGAAACAGCACCACACTATATTGCACAACCACTATGGCATGCAACACAGTGATCACCTGATACAATACGGATCCATCATTTGAGAACAACCTCCGCACCACTGGGTCGCCCCTGCCCAGGGCGACACGAGGGCGACGCCTACAACCCGCCGCATGTCCTCGATCGATGGTTACGAGGATGGTTTCTTCGACCGAAGTCCACCACCTAGACGAGAGACAAAGAATGCCACCCAATCCATGTCAAGGGGCACAACTTTTCGACGGTTAATATTGTCAAAGTGCGTCAACTTCACCATCGCCCCAGTTTCAAAATCGGCAGCGTACAAGTTCGTGTGGTTGTCCTTGATGAGTAACATGCCACCCTTTTCTCCCAAAATACTTAAGTCCGTCATAGTTCGCCTAGGTGGTTGTAGCTCCACAACCATAGTGCAGAGCCACATTGTAGGACTATCATCCTCTTGCCGTGTCCATATCTCTAGCTTGAAGTCTTGCCTATCCAGGTAGAGTAACGATAGCTTCTCGCTAGCATGGACAATAAGTTGTGGCTCATCATAATGTTCAGTCGTCTTGTGTTTGGCCGGGATCGCAATCTTAGTCAAGGAGACACGGCATGTCTTAGCATCCACCTCAATGGAATGCAACCGCCAGTTTTGACCTGTGACATAACATATGAGCCAGTGTGCTGTTCCATGACAGACAACGGCACGGGGGTCCCTAAGGGGCAACCAACCCGTCATCCTCCTATTAGTGCATACAAATAAATTACTCTGACTGCTCCACCTTGCGTCACCGGACGTGAATTTGTGTAGGTTGTGTGGCCGGTGATCCTTGTCAGTACCAATGATGAGCACTTTGAAGAAGCCCGAGTAGCCGTGCTTGGCGTTCGAGGAACAATCTGCCTTGGTTAGGATGGCATAGCCGCTCTTCTCAACATCCCAATTACACTTCAGCGGAGGGAGCTCGTCCCACGCGCCAACGAGCAAATTACACACGGCAAGGCGGACGATGGTGTTGGACGAGACAAGGCGCACGAGGAGGAGGCCGTGGCGAGCGACGAGTGGCACCGCGTTCTCCAGTCGGGCCCTTGTCGCTCTAGAGAAAAACGTCTCGAGATACCAGTGATCGGAACTGAACACCGATCGAGGCGTGGGTATGAAGGATGTCAGAGCTGTAGAGCCCCGTCCGAAGATGAGCTTTTCCCAGATAAAAAACCCGGAGAGAAACGACGACGGGTGATCCGGCCACTGCCGGCGACCAAGAAAGGAGGGGTTGAGTACGATACGGCGCCACTGCTTGCACGTCATGGCGCAACGGAAGAGGTCAGCCACGTCCTTGATGCGCATGAAAATCTCTTGGACGACGTCGACCGGCAGCGAGGCCACTGCCACTGTCGTCTCTCCCATCATTTGTCAATCGTGGTGCAATCGGGGGAGCAACGTTGGGTACTCTGATCGAGTTATGTAAGTACGTAGTATCTCGAGGTGTTGAAATTTAAAGAGCCCCGAGGCGACCCAAGTCCTAGTCGGAGTCTCCTTCGAGACGAACTCAGGTCCGATTCGAAGCACAACCCATGTAAATGGATTTGCATGTGAGCGCGTGCTTCAGTGCTTTACAGCCACCACCAAAATTCACATGCTACAAGATGATCGCATCTTCACAGACGCAGCCTAATCTCCTGGGAGCTATCGTACACTGGCCTGGTGGTTTAGCCTTCTTGTCCTGTCAATTAGACATATTGTTCAGTACTTGAAGTATTATTTTTTTTTTGCTGGGATCACACTGGAATTAGATTTCGCTTTAGCTACTCTTCAGTCGCATGAAAAACAATTTAGGGTCGATTGTTTTCCCCCACCGCTTCATGCACGTGACAAGCACTACAGCATGCAGCCGATTTGCCGATGCATGCAAGCTTACTTAATTAGCGTGAGTATTACTCATTAGATGTCTCACAGGCGGCCTAATATATATTTTAATGGGCGTGTTTGTCGGGCCGTGTTAGTTTAAATTCAAAGAAAAATTTTATGGTGCTTTTGCTATTTGACTGTAATATGATGAAAACTGGTTCATGTTTTTTTATGTGTATTTGTTTCTGTTTTTTGTTGTGCCTTGAGTCATTTTTTTATGTATATGTGTAAATGTTGGGTGCGCTTTTTTCTTTTTAAGTGTGTATCTTTCTCTCTTTTTTCTATCTCGAGTCATTTTTTATGTGTATGCATATGTGTAAATGTTGGGTGCATGTTTGTATATACATATGTATAATCATTTGTTTAATTTATTTTCTATTTCCTAACTTATCTAAGAGTAATACCAATGTCAATAATTGATTCTTTCTTAGATACTTCATTTTTTGACAAACTTTCACTATTAGATGCTTGTTCTTGCATATTGTGGAATAGCTTAATTTATGTAGAAATTGTGGGCAAATTTTGTGATTATTTGTTAATTTTCTTTCTTTTTAAGTGTCACACTAATGCCATCAATTCATTGTTTTTTCTTACAAAAACTTTATTTTAGTTTTAGTACTGAATTTGTTTTATTATTTATTTATTTATTTTCTTTGTTCTAAAAGGATAATACCATTGCACTAACTCATTCTTTCTTAAAAAAACTTGTTAAAGGCATAGAGATATCATAAATATATACATTTCATTTTGATGCAACCGGTATGCAAATCATATTGTTATCTGCAAATCGCGCCATGATATAATTATTTTTGCATATTATGGAATAGTCACTAGTAGAAAACAGGGCTTTGCATGGTCCAGGCCGGGTCAGCCCATTAGTCCCAGTTCAGTCCAGAACCGGGACCAATGTGGGCATTGGTCCCGGTTCGTGAGCCCAGGGGGGCGGCCGGGCCACGTGGGCCATTGGTCCCGGTTCATCTGGACCTTTTGGTCCCGGTTGGTGGGATGAACCGGGACCAATGGGCCTCGCTCCTGGCCCACTACCATTGATCCCAGTTCGTAGCTTGAACCGGGACCAAAGGCTCTCCTTTAGTCCCGGCTCATGTCACCAACCGGGACCAATGAGGTGCCTATATATACCCCTCGCTCGCGAGCAGAGCACCCCAGTGCTCTGTTTTTCTCTGGCCGAGGGGGAGAGGGCTTGGTGGTGCTCTAGCTCACCTCCTATGCACACAAGGTGTTCGATGGAATGCCCGAGCCACACTACTTAAGCTTTCTCCTCTCCAAGCTCGACCTCCAAGCTCCATTTTCCATAATATTTGTCTAGGTTTAGCGGTCCGTCACGCCCCGTCCCCGTCTTCACCGCCGTCGATCACCCGCGCCGAGCTCATCGCCGGCACCACCGTGGTGAGCCTCTTGTTCTTATCTTCTTTCTGAAAGGAAAAATATTCTTACTTGTATGTTTACATAGATACTTGTATTATTTTCTTACTTTTATTGTTGCATCTTATATAGTGCGATGGTTTTGGTATCCGCCCCCGTCGGCCCTCGTCCTGTCTATGATTCGGATGTGGTATATATATATTATCTTTATAACTATTGGTTCATTTATTGTTTATGAAAATTATGCCGACCAACGTGACATAGATTTTATTTATGTAGGATGTATGTGAATCGGAAATGCCAACCGACCCTATTGTCGAGAGGTTAAATTTAGTTGAAGAAGAAAACAATTTGTTGAAGGAAAAAATAAAAAAAAATGAGGAGGAGAATATGATATTGGAGTTGCATGTTGCGGATGTCGTCGATGATCACAAGATCAAGATGGATGCAATGCGCTTGAAGATTAGAAAGATTAGAAAATATGCCATTCATACCGAGGCTTGGTATCATTATGCCGTTGGATCAATTGTTACCTTGGTTGCGATTATGATCGCATTTGTTTTCGCATTGAAATGTTTTACATAGTTTCAATGTATGGTTTAATTAATTAGATGCTCTGGAGAGCTATATGTTGTTAGATGAGAACTATGTATGCACTTTGATTTTAATGTGATGATGAACTTCTATTAATTTGGACACTTAATTATATATAATGCACGCAGATGAACCGGCAATGGATGTACGGTGACAGACACACCCGCGAGTACATTAAGGGCGTGCATGAGTTTCTCAATGCGGCTGAGGCAAACAAGCAGAATGGTTTTATGTGTTGTCCATGCACTGAATGTGGGAATACGAGATCTTACTCTAACTGGAAAATCCTTCACTCCCACCTGCTTTACAAGGGTTTCATGCCACACTATAATGTTTGGACGAGGCACGGAGAAATAGGGGTTATGATGGAAGACGGCGAAGAAAAAGAGTACGATGACAACTATGTGCCCCCTGAATACGGTGATGCTGCAACGGGGGGAGCTGGTGAAGATCAAGAGGAACCAGACGATGTGCCCAATGATGCTGCAACGGGTGAAGTTGCTGAAGATCAAGAGGAACCAGACGATGTGCCCGATGATGATGATCTCCGCCGGGTTATTGTCGATGCAAGGACGCAATGCGAAAGTCAAAAGGAGAAGCTGAAGTTCGATCGCATGTTAGAGGATCACAAAAAAGGGTTATACCCCAATTGCGAAGATGGCAACACAAAGCTCGGTACCGTAATGGAATTGCTGCAGTGGAAGGCAGAGAATGCTGTGGCTGACAAAGGAGTTGAGAAGCTACTGAAAATATTGAAGAAGAAGCTTCCAAAGAATAACGAATTGCCCGACAATACATACGCAGCAAAGAAGGTCGTATGCCCTCTAGGATTGGAGGTGGAGAAGATACATGCATGCCCTAATGACTGCATCCTCTACCGCGGTGCATACAAGGATCTGAATGCATGCCCGGTATGCAGTGCATTGCGGTATAAGATCAGACGAGATGACCCTGGTGATGTTGACGGCGAGCCCCCCAGGAAGAGGGTTCCTGCGAAGGTGATGTGGTATGCTCCTATAATACCATGGTTGAAACGTCTGTTCAGAAACGAAGAGCATGCCAAGTTGATGCGATGGCACAGTAAGAACCGAAAGAAAGATGGGAAGTTGAGAGCACCCGCTGACGGGTCGCGGTGGAGAAAAATCGAGAGAAAGTATTGGGATGAGTTTGCAAAGGATCCAAGGAATGTATTGTTTGCTTTAAGCGCGGATGGCATTAATCCTTTCGGGGAGCAGAGCAGCAATCACATCACCTGGCCCGTGACTCTATGTATGTATAACCTTCCTCCTTGGATGTCCATGAAGCGGAAGTTCATTATGATGCCAGTTCTCATCCAAGGCCCTAAGCAACCCGGCAACAAAATTGATGTGTACCTAAGGCCATTAGTTGAAGAACTTTTACAGCTGTGGAATGGAAACGGTGTACGTACGTGGGATGAGCACAGAGAGGAGGAATTTAACCTTAAGGCGTTGCTGTTCGTGACCATCAATGATTGGCCCGCTCTCAGTAACCTTTCAGGACAGACAAACAAAGGATACCACGCATGCACGCACTATTTAGATGACACTGAAAGTATATACCTGGACAAATGCAGGAAGAATGTGTACCTGGGTCATCGTCGATTTCTTCCGACCAACCATCAATGTCGAAAGAAAGGCAAGCATTTCAAAGGCAAGGCAGATCACCGGAAGAAGCCCGCCATGCGTACCGGTGATCACGTACTTGCTATGGTCAATGATTTACACAACGTAATCTTTGGAAAGGGTCCCGGTGGACTAGCTGTTCCGAATGACGCTGAGGGACACGCACCCATGTGGAAGAAGAAATCTATATTTTGGGACCTACCCTACTGGAAATACCTAGAGGTCCGCTCCTCAATCGACATGATGCACGTGACGAAGAACCTTTGCGTGAACCTGCTAGGCTTCTTGGGCGTGTATGGGAAGACAAAATATACACCTGAGGCACGGGAGGACCTGCAACGTTTGCACGAAAAAGACGGCAAGCCTCCGAAGCAGTATAAAGGTCCTGCCAGCTACGCTCTTACGAAAGAAGAAAAAGAAATCTTCTTTGAATGCCTGCTCAGTATGAAGGTCACGACTGGCTTCTCGTCGAATATAAAGGGAATAATAAATATGCCAGAGAAAAAGTTTCAGAACCTAAAGTCTCATGACTGCCACGTGATTATGACGCAACTGCTTCCGGTTGCATTGAGGGGGCTTCTACCGAAAAACGTTCGATTAGCCATTGTGAAGCTATGTGCATTCCTCAATGCAATCTCTCTGAAGGTGATCGATCCAGAAATCGTACCAAGCTTAAGGAGTGATGTGGCGCAATGTCTTGTCAGTTTCGAGCTGGTGTTCCCACCATCCTTCTTCAATATCATGACGCACGTCCTAGTTCATCTAGTCGACGAGATTGTCATCCTGGGGCCCATGTTTCTACACAATATGTTCCCCTTTGAGAGGTTCATGGGAGTCCTAAAGAAATATGTCCGTAACCGCGCTAGGCCAGAAGGAAGCATCTCCATGGGCCATCAAACAGAGGATGTTATCGGGTTTTGTGTTGACTTCATTCCTGGCCTTAAGAAGATAGGTCTCCCTAAATCACGGTATGAGGGGAGACTGACTGGAAAAGGCACTCTTGGAAGAGACTCAATAATATGCAGGGACGGATATTCTTGGTCTCAAGCACACTACACAATTCTACATAACTCTACCTTGGTGACCCCGTATGTCGATGAACACAAGAAGAGTCTGCGCTCCAAACACCCGGAGCAGTGCGACGACTGGATTACATGTGAACACATCAGGACTTTCAGCAGTTGGTTGGAAACACGTCTCAGAGGGGACAACACTGTTTGTGATGAGTTGTACTTGTTGTCCAGGGGACCATCTTTGACTGTATTGACTTACAAAGGATACGAGATAAATGGGAATACATTTTACACGATCGCCCAAGATCAAAAGAGCACCAACCAAAACAGCGGTGTCCGCTTTGATGCAGCAACCGAGAGCGGAAAGGACACATATTATGGTTACATAGTGGACATATGGGAACTTGACTACATACCTGATTTTAAGGTCCCTTTGTTTAAGTGCAAATGGGTCAATCTATTAGGCGGCGGGGTACAGGTAGACCCACAGTACGGAATGACAACAGTGGATCTGAAAAATCTTGGGTACACTGACGAACCGTTCGTCCTAGCCAATGATGTGGCACAGGTTATCTATGTGAAGGACATGTCTACCAAACCGAGAAAAAGAAAAGATAAGGAAGTGAATACATCATACGATGAGTCAAAGCGCCACATAGTTCTTTCAGGAAAAAGGGACATCTTGGGAGTGGACGGCAAGACAGAGATGTCTGAAGATTATGAAAAGTTTCATGAAATTCCTCCCTTCAATGTCAAGGCTAACCCAAGCATCCTGATAAACAATGAAGATTATCCATGGTTATGGCGCAATAAGCAAATGACACAAGCAAAGAAAAAGTGAAGACTTTCTCCCACAACTATTATGATGATACCATGCCAACTTTATAACACACGAACATGCTATCATTGTCCGTTTTGTACATGCACATGCTATGTGGGTGAAATTATGATACCATGCCAACTTTCAACTTTTTCAGAGTTCATTTGAAATGCTTTCATGTCTTATGGTTCGGCCCTCGTAATACCATGACCATTAGTCCCTGGCCCATGCCAACTTTCAACTTTCAACTTTCTAAAATTAATGGCACTAACAGAAAGTTTATAATTTTGGTCCTCGCCCCTGGCCCATGACCATTAGTCCCGGTTTGTGCCACAAACCGGGACTAAAGGGTTGGTCCTCGTTGCGTGCAGAGTTTAGTCCCACCTCGCTAACCGAAGGGGGCTCACACCGGTTTATAAGCCCTTCCCTCTCTGCCTTGTTGAGCTCCTCTCAAAGTGAAAATAAATGCCCTAATAGAGAAAAGTTTAACCTAAATTCATAGTGAATTTCTCTGAAATTCATAGAAATTTACTACGAATTTAGGTTGAATTTTCTCTATAAGCGCATCTATTCTCATTTTTTTAGTAAGTTAATCACAAACTTGTGATTCAAACAATTTTCAAAGAATTCCAATTTTAACTATTCAAATTTGAAAACTAATGGCACTAACAGAAAGTTTATAATTTTTCTAAAACTAATGGCACTAACAGAAAGTTTATAATTTTGCTAACCTAAAATCAAACAGAATTAAAAATTAAAGCAAAAAAACAAAAGAAAATAAATAATGCAAAAAACAAATCAAAAAAACAGGAAAAAACTATTTTTATAGTAAAGTTAATCACAAAATAAAATAAATAAAGCAACAAAGAAAACAAAAAAACTAAAAAAGTGTTTTCAAATTTGAAAACTAATGGCACTAACAGAAAGTTTATAATTTTTCTAAAACTAAAAGCAAAAAGAATAAAAAAATAAAGCAAAAAACAAAAGAAAATAAATAATGCAGAAAACAAAACAAAAAACTGGAAAAAATAGCAACAATAAGTATTTTGTTGTAAGTAGAAACAAAATAAAATAAATAAAGCAACATAAAGTTTATAATTTTGCTGACCTAAAAGCAAAAAGAATTAAAAAATAAAGAAAAAACAAAAGAAAATAAATAATACAAAAAACAAAACAAAAAAACTGGAAAAAATAAAAATAACAACGATAAGTATTTTGTTGTAAGTAGAAACAAAATAAAATAAATAAAGCAACAAAGAAAACAAAAAAACAAAAAGAGTGTTTTCAAATTTGAAAACTAATGGCACTAACAGAAAGTTTATAATTTTTCTAAAACTAAAAGCAAAAAAGAATTAAAAAATAAAGAAAAAAACAAAAGAAAATAAATAATGCAGAAAACAAAACAAAAAAACTGGAAAAAATTAAATATAGCAACAAGAAGTATTTTGTTGTAAGTAGAAACAAAAAAAAACAAAAAAAGTGCCACCTACTGGGCACCCACGGCCTGAGTACGACTAGAAACCCTACCATGGGCCAGGATTCAGGCCCGCGGGAGGCCCGGTTGGCCCACAGGCACACATTGCACGGTTAGGCCCAAAAGCCTGCTTTAGAGAGGAGCTCGAGAGGGAAGGCGCACCGCACCTTATAAACAGGTGCGGCTCCCTCTCAACTAGCAAGGTGGGACTAAACATTTGGGCGCGGGGCAGCACAAGGCCTTTGGTCCTGGTTGGTGCCACCAACCGGGACCAAAGGCCGCTGCTTCCCGCCCTTTGGGCTGCTGAGAATTGGCCTTTGGTCCCGGTTGGTGGCACCAACCGGGACTAAAGGTGGCATTAGTCCCGGTTGGTTTCACGAACTGGGACCAATGCTCTTGCTATATATACAGCACTTAGCAGTTTTCGACCAAATCACCCACTTCTCCCCCGACGCCCCCTGCTCCTCCTCGTCGCCGTCGCCGTCCGACGCCCCTGCTCCTCCTCGTCGCCATCGCCACCGACGCCGTCAGGCTGCTTGCCTTCGACGTCGCTGCCGCCACCGACGCCGTCAGGCTGATCGCCTTCGCCGTCGCCACCGCCCCCTGTGAGCACAGCCCCTCCCGTCCCGCGCCCCTGCGCCCCTTTCCTGCGCGGCCGCCGCCCCTGCCCTGTGCGGCTGCCGTGCGCCGCCCCTGCCCTGCGCTGGCGCCGCGCGCCGCCCAGCCGCCACTGCCCTGTCAGGCC
>NC_041392.1:706600423-706614410 GCF_002162155.2 Triticum dicoccoides | reverse complement strand
CCACGTCCCACAAGTGGCGCGGGCTTCGACGCCCACGTCACTTGTGGGACGTGGATGTAGTGTCCGACACCGACGGCCACATGTATCTCACACCCACGATACTTGCTATTTAGGGTTTCCTCTACCGCTCGGTGACCCTCGACGACCCTCGTTCCCGATAAAAAAAAGAGGAAGAAGAAAAAAAGAGGAGAAGAAAGAATAGAGGAGTAAAAAAAGAGGAGAAGAAAGAATAGAGGAGTAACTCCTCTATTCTTTCTTCTCCTCTTTTTTTCTTCTTCCTCTTCTTTTTTTTATCCTTGAAGCGTTGTCGAGGCCACCCCAAACCCTAGAGAAGCAGCGTCGAGGCCACCCCAAACCCTAGAGAAGCAGCGTCGAGGCCACTAATTAATATTAGTTCTACGTTTGCCACTAATATATCCATCTGTCATGTTTGATTAATAATTGTCATGTTGTCAATATTTGTAGAAACTATGGACACCGCCCGAGACGAAGTACAAGAAGAGTTGTTGGGGGACATAATTGCATGAGGAAGTGATGCCGTCTGCTCGTTGTTTCTCAACGACATCGATGGTCTGGAAGCAGCTGGCTATGATTATGATGGCTCCGGTGACCTAATGCCGGTGCAAGAAGGAGACCGTGAGGACGGCTCCGGTGACCCAATGTCGGTGCAAGAAGGAGACCGTGATGACGTCTCCGGTGACCGAACCGAGTCCGGCCAGGTATATATATTTGTTAAGCTTCTGCTGACTAGCTAATTGATGCATTCATTGTTTTGATATGTACACATATTAATTAAGTCTTTATTCTTTTTTCTAGCCCTTCGGATCAAGAACAACTTCGGTAAAGAGACGAGGCCCGAAGAAAAAGTTGAGCTCGGATGAAAAGTTTGAGATCATAGCAATCGCGTCCGACGGCCAACCGATTGAACCCCTCCGGACAAAGAGCGCATTTGTTGCTCAGTGCGGGGTTTTGGTTAGGGACAAGATCCCGATCAGCATCCAGCAATGGTTTAAGCCGGCTACAGAAGACCCTGAGGTGTCTTATGTCAATGATATGCAGAAAAATGATCTTTGGACTGAGCTGAAGTCAAATTTCACCCTACCGCCAGAGGATAATCCAGAGAAGCCAGTTAAAGAGCAATTAATCAAGTCTTTTGCTCTTAAGAGGATGGCAGAACTATTCAGGAGGTGGAAGAAAGAGCTGAATAAGTTTGTCGAAAATAATGAGACACCAGAATTCTAGGGCAGATATGAGAAGATCAGAGATCACTGGCCCGCATTTGTGGCCCACAAGACATCGGAAAAGAGTAAGAAGATGTCGGCGACAAACAAGCAAAATGCTGCGAAGAAGAAGCATCACCATCGCGTGGGGTCAGGTGGCTACCTCGTAGCCCAGCCTAAGTGGGCCAAGACTAAGAATGATCTGGTTGATAAAGGGATCGAACCAGAGACAATTAACTGGCCAGACCATTGCCGGACTTGGTTCTTCGGGGCTGGCGGAACCTTGGACCCTGTAACAGGGAAGTGCATTTGGACAAACGATCAAATGGACATACCAGTCAGGAAGCTTCAGCAGTATATCGAAGCAGCGCAGCAAGGGACGTTCTTTCCAGACAGAGAGAACGACGAGCTCACAATGGCCCTCGGGAATCCTGAGCACCCTGGACGGACACGAGGCACGCCAGGCTCCATTCCATGGAAGGTTGGGTTTCCGGACGCAGGCGGTTACAAATCCCATGAGAGGAGGAAAAAAATGCAGCAGACCCAAATGCAGGCGCTGCAAGCAAGGGTACAAGCGATAGAGGAACGAGAAGCAAATCGCAGCAAATGTACTGCCGAAGCTTCCCCCGAAGCTACCCCGCCATCTCAGCAGAGAAGCAGCGTGGCTTCCACCGAGCTGCTTCAGTCGGAGCATGCCTTGACGGCTCCTGCCATCTATCCCGTGGATGCTATCACGGAGTCTCAAAATTGCCACCTTATGACGCAATGGATGAATTTGAAGGTCAAGGCGGCTGTTGGCTCTGTTTATCCTACTGAACTCGGCGCAACTTTTCACTGCCGGCCGATTCCAGAAGGATATGCTAGGGTGATGGTGGATGAAATAACAGAGGGATTTGAGGACCTCCATCTTGACCACCCTACCGGTGAAGGGGAGACTAGGCTGGGGTCTGCTCTGAAGACTCCATGCCTATGGCGGAAGGAGCTCATCAACCTTCCGAACTGGACGCCTCCGTCTCCTCCTCCGGCAAGTCAGGGCACTCCGCCTCCTCCACCGCCTCCGCCTCCGGTGAGTCAGGGCACTCCGCCTCCTCCACCACCTCCTCCTCCGGTGAGTGACGATCAGGGCACTCGACCGGCTCCTTCTCCAGCGCGTGGCGGCACTCCACCTCCTTCTTTGCCTGCGCCGACGCGCCCGAGCAGCCAGCCTCCTCCTTCTCCGCCTCGTCAGCAAGGGCGGAAGAGACCTGCCGCCGCTCCGGCTGCTCCGGCTGTTGGGGAACGTTGCAGAAAATTAAAAAAAATTCTACGGTTTCACCAAGATCCATCTATGAGTTCATCTAAGCAACGAGTCTAGGGAGAGAGTTTGCATCTACATACCACTTGTAGATCGCATGCGGAAGCTTGCAAGGTGATGATGTAGTCGTACTCGACGTGATCCAAATCACCGATGACCAGCGCCGAACGGACGGCACCTCCGCGTTCAACACACGTACGGAACAGCCACGTCTCCTCCTTCTTGATCCAGCAAGGAAGGGAGGAGAGGTTGAGGGAGATGGCACCAGCAGCAGCACGACGGCGTGGTGTTGATGGAGCTGCAGTACTCCGGCAGAGCTTCGCTAAGCACTATGGAGGTGTAGGAGGTGTTGGGGAGGGAGAAGGAGGCAACCAAAGGCCAGGGTGTTCAGGTATGAAGTCCCTCCTCTCCCCCACTATATATAGGGGTGCCAAGGGGGGGTGGCCGGCCCTAGGAGATCCAATCTCCTAGGGGGTGCGGCGGCCAAGGGGGGTTTTCCCTCCCCCCAAGGCACCTAGGAGGTGCCTTACCCTCCTAGGACTCTTGCCCCCTTAAACCCTAGGCGCATGGGCCTATGTGGGGCTGGTGCCCTTGGTCCATTAGGCCAAGGCGCACCCCCCACAGCCCATGTGGCCCCCCGGGACAGGTGGACCCACCCGGTGGACCCCCGGGACCCTTCCGGTGGTCCCGGTACAATACCGATAACCCCGAAACTTGTCCCGATGCCCGAAACAGGACTTCCCATATATAAATCTTTACCTCCGGACCATTCCGAAACTCCTTGTGACGTCCGGGATCTCATCCGGGACTCCGAACAACATTCGGGTTACTGCATATACATATCCCTATAACCCTAGCGTAACTGAACCTTAAGTGTGTAGACCCTACGGGTTCGGGAGACATGCAGACATGACCGAGACTCTCTCAGTCAATAACCATCAGCGGGATCTGGATACCCATGATGGCTCCCACATGCTCCTCGATGTTGTCATCGGATGAACCACTATGTCGAGGATTCGATCAAACCCTGTATGCAATTCCCTTTGTCAATCGGTACGTTACTTACCCGAGACTCGATCGTCGGTATCCCAATACCTTGTTCAGTCTTGTTACCGGCAAGTCACTTTACTCGTACCGTAATGCATGATCCCGTGTCCAACACCTTGGTCACATTGAGCTCAATATGATGATGCATTACCGAGTGGGCCCAGAGATACCTCTCCGTCATACGGAGTGACAAATCCCAGTCTTGATCCGTGTCAACCCAACAGCTACTTTCGGAGATACCTGTAATGCACCTTTATAGTAACCCAGTTACGTTGTGACGTTTGATACACCCAAGGCACTCTTACGGTATCCGGGAGTTACACGATCTCATGGTCGAAGGAAGAGATACTTGACACTTGCAAAGCTCTAGCAAAACGAACTACACGATCTTTTATGCTATGCTTAGGATTGGGTCTTGTCCATCACATCATTCTCCTAATGATGTGATCCCGTTATCAATGACATCCAATGTCCATAGTCAGGAAACCATGACTATCTGTTGATCACAACGAGCTGGTCAACTAGAGGCTTACCAGGGACATAGTGTGGTCTAAGTATTCACACGTGTATTACGATTTCCGGATAATACAGTTATAGCATGAATAAAAGACAATTATCATGAACAATGAAATATAATAATACTTTTATTATTGCCTCTAGGGCATATTTCCAACAGTCTCCCACTTGCACTAGAGTCACCAATCTAGTTACATTGTGATGAATCGAACACCCATAGAGTTCTGGTGTTGATCATGTTTTGCACGCAAGAGAGGTTTAGTCAGCGGATCTGCGACATTCAGATCCGTGTGCACTTTGCAAATCTCTATGTCTCCATCTTGAACGTTTTCACGGATGGAGTTGAAACGACGCTTGATGTGCCTGGTCTTCTTGTGAAACCTGGGCTCCTTTGCGAGGGCAATAGCTCCAGTGTTGTCACAGAAGAGTTTGATTGGCCCCGACGCATTGGGTATGACTCCTAGGTCGGTGATGAACTCCTTCACCCAAATCGCTTCATGTGCTGCCTCCGAGGCTGCCATGTACTCCGCTTCACACGTAGATCCCGCCACGACGCTCTGCTTGCAGCTGCACCAGCTTACTGCTCCACCATTCAACATATACACGTATCCGGTTTGTGACTTAGAGTCATCCAGATCTGAGTCGAAGCTAGCGTCGACGTAACCCTTTACGACGAGCTCTTCGTCTCCTCCATAAACGAGAAACATGTCCTTTGTCCTTTTCAGGTACTTCAGGATATTCTTGACCGCTGTCCAGTGTTCCTTGCCGGGATTACTTTGGTATCTTGCTACCAAACTTACGGCAAGGTTTACATCGGGTCTGGTACACCGCATGGCATACATAATAGATCCTATGACTGAAGCATAGGGGATGACACTCATCTCTTCTTTATCTTTTGCCGTGGTCGGTGACTGAGCTGAGCTCAGTCTCATACCTTGTAACATAGGCAAGAACCCCTTCTTGGACTGATCCATTCTGAATCTCTTCAAAATCTTATCAAGGTATGTGCTTTGTGAAAGACCTATGAGGCGTCTCGATCTATCTCTATAGATCTTGATGCCTAATATATAAGCAGCTTCTCCAAGGTCCTTCATTGAAAAACACTTATTCAAGTAGGCCTTAATGCTGTCCAGAAATTCTATATTATTTCCCATCAGGAGTATGTCATCTACATATAATATGAGAAATGCTACAGAGCTCCCACTCACTTTCTTGTAAACGCAGGCTTCTCCATAAGTCTGCATAAACCCAAACGCTTTGATCATCTCATCAAAGCGAATGTTCCAACTCCGAGATGCTTGCACCAGTCCATAAATGGATCGCTGGAGCTTGCATACTTTGTTAGCGTTCCGAGGATCGACAAAACCTTCCGGCTGCATCATATACAGTTCTTCCTTAAGATGCCCGTTAAGGAATGCTGTTTTGACGTCCATCTGCCATATCTCATAATCATAGTATGCGGCAATTGCTAACATGATTCCAACGGACTTTAGCTTCGCTACGGGAGAGAATGTCTCGTCGTAGTCAATCCCTTGAACCTGTCGATAACCCTTAGCGACAAGTCGAGCTTTATAGATGGTAACATTACCATCCGCGTCCGTCTTCTTCTTAAGGATCCATTTGTTTTCTATCGCTCGCCGATCATCGGGCAAGTCTGTCAAAGTCCATACTTTGTTTTCATACATGGATTCTATCTCGGTTCATGGCTTCAAGCCATTTGTTGGAATCCGGGCCCGCCATTGCTTCTTCATAGTTCGAAGGTTCATTGTTGTCTAACAACATGATTTCCAGGACAGGGTTGCCGTACCACTCTGGTGCGGAACGTGTCCTTGTGGACCTACGAAGTTCAGCAGTAACTTGATCCGTAGTACCTTGATCATTATCATGGTTTTCCTCTTCAGTCGGTGTGGGCATCACAGGAACGGTTTCCTGTGTTGCGTCACTATCCCGCTCAAGAGGTAGTACTTCATCGAGTTCTACTTTCCTCCCACTTACTTCTTTCGAGAGAAACTCTTTTTCCAGAAAGCATCCGTTCTTGGCAAAAAAGATCTTGCCTTCGGATCTTAAGTAGAAGGTATACCCTATAGTTTCCTTAGGGTATCCTATGAATACACATTTTTCCGACTTGGGTTCGAGCTTTTCAGGTTGAAGTTTCTTGACATAAGCTTCGCATCCCCAAACTTTTAGAAACGACAGCTTAGGTTTCTTTCCAAACCATAATTAATACGGTGTCGTCTCAACGGATTTAGACGGTGCCCTATTTAAAGTGAATGTAGCTGTCTCTAGAGCGTATCCCCAAAATGATAGCGGTAAATCGGTAAGAGACATCATAGACCGCACCATATCCAATAGAGTGCGATTACGACGTTCGGACACACCGTTTCGTTGAGGTGTTCCAGGCGGCGTGAGCTGTGAAACGATTCCACATTTCTTTAAGTGTGTACCAAATTCGTGACTTAAGTATTCTCCTCCACGATCTGATCGTAAGAATTTTATCTTTCGGTCACGTTGATTCTCCACCTCATTCTGAAATTCCTTAAACTTTTCAAAGGTCTCAGACTTGTGTTTCATTAAGTAGACATACCCATATCTACTCAAGTCATCTGTGAGAGTGAGAACATAACGATATCCTCCGCGAGCCTCAACGCTCATTGGACCGCACACATCGGTATGTATGATTTCCAACAAGTTGGTTGCTCGCTCCATTGTTCCGGAGAACGGAGTCTTGGTCATTTTACCCAAGAGGCATGGTTCGCACGTGTCAAACGATTCATAATCAAGAGACTCTAAAAGTCCATCGGCATGGAGCTTCTTCATGCGCTTGACACCAATGTGACCAAGGCGGCAGTGCCACAAGTATGTGGGACTATCGTTATCAACTTTAAATCTTTTGGCATCTACACTATGAACATGTGTAATATTACGCTCGAGATTCATTAAGAATAAACCGTTGACCATCGGAGCATGACCATAAAACATATCTCTCATATAAATCGAACAACCATTATTCTCAGACTTAAATGAGTAGCCATCTCGTATTAAACGAGATCCAGATACAATGTTCATGCTCAAACTTGGCACTAAATAACAATTATTAAGGTTCAAAACTAATCCCGTAGGTAAATGTAGAGGCAGCGTGCCGACGGCGATCACATCGACTCTGGAACCATTCCCGACGCGCATCGTCACCTCGTCCTTCGCCAGTCTCCGTTTATTCCGCAGCTCCTGCTGTGAGTTACAAATATGAGCAACGGCACCGGTATCAAATACCCAGGAGTTACTACGAGCACTGGTAAGGTACACATCAATCACATGTATATCAAATATACCTTTGGTGTTGCCGGCCTTCTTATCCGCTAAGTATTTTGGGGCAGTTCCGCTTCCAGTGACCCTTCCCCTTGCAATAAAAGCACTCAGTCTCAGGCTTGGGTCCATTCTTTGACTTCTTCCCGGTAACTGGCTTACCAGGCGCGGCAACATCTTTGCCGTCCTTCTTGAAGTTCTTCTTACCCTTGCCCTTCTTGAACTTAGTGGTCTTATTGACCATCAACACTTGATGTTCTTTCTTGATTTCAGCCTCTGCTGACTTCAGCATCGAGAACACTTCAGGAATGGTCTTTTCCATTCCCTGCATGTTGTAGTTCATCACAAAGCTCTTGTAGCTTGGTGGGAGCGACTGGAGGATTCTGTCAATGACCGCCTCATCTGGGAGGTTAATGTTCAGCTGGGTCATACGGTTGTGCAACCCAGACATCTTTAGGATGTGCTCACTGACAGAACTGTTTTCCTCCATCTTACAACTGTAGAACTTGTCGGAGACATCATATCTCTCGACCCGGGCATGAGCTTGAAAAACTAGTTTCAGCTCTTCGAACATCTCATATGCTCCGTGGTGCTCAAAACGCTTTTGGAGCCCCGGTTCTAAGCTGTAAAGCATGCCGCACTGAACGAGGGAGTAATCATCAGCGCGAGACTGCCAAGCATTCATAATGTCTTGGTTCTCTGGGACGGGAGCGTCACCTAGCGGTCCTTCTAGGACATATTGTTTCCTGGCAGCTATGAGGATGATCCTCAGGTTCCGGACCCAGTCCGTATAGTTGCTGCCATCATCTTTCAGCTTGGTTTTCTCTAGGAACGCGTTGAAGTTCATGTTGACGTTAGCGTTGGCCATTGATCTACAAGACATATTTGCAAAGGTTTTAGACTAAGTTCATGATAATAAAGTTCTAATCAAATTATGAACTCCCACTTAGATTAGACATCCCTTTAGTCATCTAAGTGTTACACGATCCGAGTTGACTAGTCCGTGTCCGATCATCACGTGAGACGGACTAGTCATCGTCGGTGAACATTTTCATGTTGATCGTATCTTCCATACGACTCGTGTTCGACCTTTCGGTCTCCGTGTTCCGAGGCCATGTCTGCACATGCTAGGCTCGTCAAGTTAACCCTAAGTGTTTTCGCTGTGTAAAACTGTCTTACACCCGTTGTATGTGAACGTAAGAATCCATCACACCCGATCATCACGTGGTGCTTAGAAACGACGAACTGTAGCAACGGTGCACAGTTAGGGGAGAACACTTCTTGAAATTTTATAAGGGATCATCTTATTTACTACCGTCGTCCTAAGTAAACAAGATGCATAATACATAATAAACATCACATGCAATTATATAGTTGTGACATGATATGGCCAATATCATATAGCTCCATTGATCTTCATCTTCGGGGCTCCATGATCATCTTGTCACCGGCTTGACACCATGATCTCCATCATCATGATCTCCATCATCGTGTCTTCATGAAGTTGTCACGCCAATGACTACCTCTACTTCTATGACTAACGTTTAGCAATAAAGTAAAGTAGTTTACATGACGTTATTCAATGACACGCGGGTCATACAAAAAATAATGACAACTCCTATGGCTCCTGCCGGTTGTCATACTCATCGACATGCAAGTCGTGAATCCTATTACAAAGAACATGATCTCATACATCACAATTCATCATTCATCACAACTTCTGGCCATATCACATCACATGATCAATCGCTGCAAAAACAAGTTAGACGTCCTCTAATTGTTGTTGCATCTTTTACGTGGATGCAATTGGGTTCTAGCAAGAACGTTTTCTTACCTACGAATCACCACAACGTGATTTTGTCAACTTCTATTTACCCTTCATAAGGGCCCTGTTCATCGATTCCGCTCCAACTAAGGTGGGAGAGACAGACACCCGCCAGCCACCTTATGCAACTTGTGCATGTCAGTCAGTGGAACCGGTCTCACGTAAGTGTACGTGTAAGGTTGGTCCGGGCCGCTTCACCCACAATACCGTTGAGCAAGAAAAGACTAGTAGAGGCAAGTAAGATGACAAAATCCACGCCCACAACAAAGTTGTGTTCTACTCGTGCAAAGAGAACTACGTATAGACCTAGCTCATGATGCCACTGTTGGGGAACGTTGCAGAAAATTAAAAAAATTTCTACGGTTTCACCAAGATCCATCTATGAGTTCATCTAAGCAACGAGTCTAGGGAGAGAGTTTGCATCTACATACCACTTGTAGATCGCGTGCGGAAGCTTGCAAGGTGATGATGTAGTCGTACTCGACGTGATCCAAATCACCGATGACTAGCGCCGAACGGACGGCACCTCCGCGTTCAACACACGTACGGAACAGCCACGTCTCCTCCTTCTTGATCCAGCAAGGAAGGGAGGAGAGGTTGAGGGAGATGGCACCAGCAGCAGCACGACGGCGTGGTGTTGATGGAGCTGCAGTACTCCGGCAGAGCTTCGCTAAGCACTATGGAGGTGTAGGAGGTGTTGGGGAGGGAGAAGGAGGCAACCAAAGGCCAGGGCGTTCAGGTATGAAGTCCCTCCTCTCCCCCACTATATATAGGGGTGCCAAGGGGGTGGCCGGCCCTAGGAGATCCAATCTCCTAGGGGGTGCGGCGGCCAAGGGGGGTTTTCCCTCCCCCCAAGGCACCTAGGAGGTGCCTTACCCTCCTAGGACTCTTGCCCCCTTAAACCCTAGGCGCATGGGCCTATGTGGGGCTAGTGCCCTTGGCCCATTAGGCCAAGGCGCACCCCCCACAGCCCATGTGGCCCCCCGGGACAGGTGGACCCACCCGGTGGACCCCCGGGACCCTTCCGGTGGTCCCGGTACAATACCGATAACCCCGAAACTTGTCCCGATGCCCGAAACAGGACTTCCCATATATAAATATTTACCTCCGGACCATTCCGGAACTCCTCGTGACGTCCGGGATCTCATCCGGGACTCGGAACAACATTCGGGTTACTGCATATACATATCCCTATAACCCTAGCGTAACTGAACCTTAAGTGTGTAGACCCTACGGGTTCGGGAGACATGCAGACATGACCGAGACTCTCTCAGTCAATAACCATCAGCGGGATCTGGATACCCATGATGGCTCCCACATGCTCCTCGATGTTGTCATCGGATGAACCACTATGTCGAGGATTCGATCAAACCCTGTATGCAATTCCCTTTGTCAATCGGTACGTTACTTGCCCGAGACTCGATCGTCGGTATCCCAATACCTTGTTCAGTCTTGTTACCGGCAAGTCACTTTACTCGTACCGTAATGCATGATCCCTTGTCCAACACCTTGGTCACATTGAGCTCAATATGATGATGCATTACCGAGTGGGCCCAGAGATACCTCTCCGTCATACGGAGTGACAAATCCCAGTCTTGATCCGTGTCAACCCAACAGCTACTTTCGGAGATACCTGTAATGCACCTTTATAGTCACCCAGTTACGTTGTGACGTTTGATACACCCAAGGCACTCTTACGGTATCCGGGAGTTACACGATCTCATGGTCGAAGGAAGAGATACTTGACACTTGCAAAGCTCTAGCAAAACGAACTACACGATCTTTTATGCTATGCTTAGGATTGGGTCTTGTCCATCACATCATTCTCCTAATGATGTGATCCCGTTATCAATGACATCCAATGTCCATAGTCAGGAAACCATGACTATCTGTTGATCACAACGAGCTGGTCAACTAGAGGCTTACCAGGGACATAGTGTGGTCTAAGTATTCACACGTGTATTACGATTTCCGGATAATACAGTTATAGCATGAATAAAAGACAATTATCATGAACAATGAAATATAATAATACTTTTATTATTGCCTCTAGGGCATATTTCCAACACCGGCGCGTCGTAGTCCTTCTCCTCCTCCTCGTAAGCAAGTAAAGAAGACAACCGCTCCGTCTGCTCGGCCGGCGTCTAGCAGTACAGCCAGAGGCAGGAGGACATACAGATTCGGTCCTTCTCTGAAGACTCCAGAGAAGTTACCATACGAGAGGACCCAGGAGGAGAACGCCGAGATCGCGCGAACCGAAGTGGATGACTGGTTTCAAGGGTTGAAAGCAAAGAGACATCCACCTCCGGAGGAGAAGGTAGATCCGGTGAAAGCGAAGCGCACTCTGGCTGCCCTGACAAAACCACCCAAGTCTCCGCCGAAAGGAAACTATGAGCGCATTATTGGAAAGGAATTTGCCGAAGCGGAGCGGTCGGGAAGTAATGTCAGTGATCAAAGGCTGAAAGAACGACGAGCTGGGAAACAAATTGCCCAGCTCGGCGAACAAGCGAAGCAATCGTGTCCCCCGCTCAAGGTGCCTAGTGACAACGTCGCTAATGATCCGAGGATGGTGCCCGGTTATAGCAATCTTGCCGATTACCTGCCCGACGATGTACATTATGAACCCATGGAGGTGCAGATACAAATATACGAGTACGGGAAGTCTCTCGTCAAAGATGAAAGATCTCTATCAACGATGATGCGAAGATTGCATGATTGGTACTTGAAAATCTGCAGAGACTCTGGGGAAGGAGTACTTTGTATGTGAAAGTTAAAAAGGAGCATGACCTTGTTGGAATTGAACTGTTGCCTGTTCCATTTGAGGAGTTCTTTCAGTTTTTCAACCAATTGGCCCTCGATAAAACAACGGTCACCTGCTACTGTCTGTAAGTAGTATTATTTCTGTCATTAAGTCTCTCTATATAGCTCAGCTCTTTCATTGCATGTATTTATAATCATCCTCACTATATTATGCAGATTGAAGATCGCCGAATTGAAGAAAAGACAAGTCGGTGATATTGGGTTCATTAACACATATCTCATAGATGCAACTCAGGTTAAATTTCATGCCGCAGATACCGACGCCAACTTGCTACGATCGTTGGTAATAAATGAAAACAAAGATATAATACTCTTTCATTACAACTTCAAGTGAGTGTTATTGTCTTGTGCGTATTCGGTTTCCCTTATATATATATTAGTCAAGGTTATAGTAATGTAATTGATGAGTTATGCATGTGTGTGCAGTTACCACTATATTCTCCTAGAGATTAAGCTTGAGTAGGGACTAGTAACTGTCTTAGACTCAAAACGAAAAGATCCCCAGGACTATGCGGACATGACTCAAATGCTCGAGAAGTAAGTTAAATCGATCATTATCCACCATATCAGCAACTTTGTTCATTTCCTGATATATCAAGTAATTGTTTTCTTTGTCTGGCAGGGTTTGGAAAAAATTCTCCAAAAAAGCTCCAGGACTCCCGAAGAAGCTGCAATTTAGACACCCGAAAGTAAGTACTATAGTAGCATGTTCCGCGCATCTCCTATTGATTTGGCATTCTTACTTATCAGTTTGATTGACCTCTATTTCTGGTAAAGTGGTTGTGGCAGGAAAAAGGGAATGATTTCTGTGGATACTACGTTTGCGAGTCCATCCGTCACACGACCTGTGAGCGGGGCTACACTAACGAACAATATGAAGTATGTAAATAACAACATTCACAATTTTATTTTATTACCATCATTTGTGTTGAGTTTCATTCATTCATATATATATGTATTGACCCCCTTCTTCAAATTAGATGTTTCGGAAGCGGGATGAACTCCTAGCACCAGCTCGTATGCGAGCAATTCAAGAGGAATTGGCGGCATTCTTTCTTGACCACGTGATCGCTGAAGATGGAGAATACTATGTGGACCATGAGTCCGTATGATTATATTTGTAAGAGATAATTATTATATATATGTAGCCGGTAGTGTCGGATAGATATACGAGAACTTATTGTTCGACCAATCTCTCGGAGAAGGAGAGGTGGTCGATATCACTTCTCTCTGTATGCATATATGTTCATGACGATCTTCTGTTTCCTTCGTTTGCTTACTAGCTAGCTAGCGTGTCTAGTCCTCTCTATACGTATGTATAGTACGTAGCGTCGACCAAGCACGGACATAAGAGAGGACACTTCTCTCTATTAATTATAGCTAGCTAACACAATATATGAAACACCTAAATTAACCCCCCAAAACCCCCAAACCCCCCCTCCCTTTCAAAAAAAACAAAAACTCCAGCCACAGAAATGCTGACGCGTGGATGCCTATTGGTCCCGGTTGGTGCCACCAATCGGGACCAAAGGGTCTCCTGCCTGGGCTCCGCGCACAGGCCACGTGGAGGCCCATCAGTCCTGGTTCTGGATTGAACCAGGACTAAAGGGGCAGGGCATTAGTACCGACCCTTTAGTCCCGGTTCAGGAACCAGGACAAAAGGCCCTTACAAACCGCGACAACAGGCCCTTTTTCTACCAGTGAGTGCCAATCCTATGCAAATTATGTGTAATTTTTTTATCATCGTTATCAAAGTTTTTATTTATTTATTTTTTGGGCTAAAACCAATACCCCTAATTCGTTCTAGCTAAGAGAAAACTTACTTGTTGTCATTTCAGCTTTGTACTAGTTTTACTCATTATTATTGTTCATCAACTATTTTTAGTCGGTTTTCCCTTTATGTGTGTATGCATGTGTGAATATTAGGTGTGTGTGCGTGTGTGCGTGTGTGTGCGTGTGTGC
>NC_041392.1:706591131-706600154 GCF_002162155.2 Triticum dicoccoides | reverse complement strand
CGTGTGCGTGCGTGTGTGCGTGTGCGTGCGTTTGTGTGTGTGTGTGTGCGCGCGCGCGTGTGCGTGTGCGTGTGTGTGCGCGTGTGCATGTGTGCGTGTGTGCGTGTGTGTGTGTGTGTGTGAATATACAAATAAGTAGTATACAATATGTGGGAAAACTAATACTAGATAGCAATTTGTGAATTATATGCCTATTTTTTCATTCATAATTTTTTGTAATTTCAGTACATATTGTGTGCAAAAAAAAACCCACATATTTTGTTTTTAGTTTTCCTTTCTCCTTTAATGGTAATACCAAAGCCACTAACTAATTCCTTCTTATGGCTATTATATGCTTATTCTTGCATATTACGAAAACACAATTTCTATATAAATTATGTGCAAATTTGGTCATTTTGTGTGTTTTTATTTTCTTTCTTCTGAAAGGGTAATATGAGTGCCACTAATTCATTCTTTCACAGAAAACTTTATTATTTTAATTTTTAATTTTTATTTATTTTTCTCTTTTGCTTTAAGGGCAAGACCAATGCCACAAATCCATTTTTTCTTAGAAAAATTTATTATTTTGGTCTTTTTAGTTTTTGTTTCATTTTTTCTGTTTTAAGGGCAATGCCAATGCCACTAATCCATTCATTCTTAGAATTCTTTTCTCCAAACTATTATTTGCTTATTTGTGCATATTATAAAAGGCACAATTTATATCTAAATTGTGTGCAAATTTGATTTATTAAGAAAATCTTCTAGAAGGATGATACCAATGCTACTAATTCATTTCATGAACACGCATTTTACGGATCAAATACATATATTAGTGGGTGTCGTATTTTCCATCTCTCTCACACACACATGCATACCCTACGCACGTGTGCGCAAACAAACTGCGCCGACACACAGCCACATATACGGGCTCAGAGAAAAAGAAAATAAACATGTATACGCTGAACTAGCTAGCTATACGACCACGTAACACTGAACTAACTAGCTAGCTATACACTGAACTAGCTACCTATACGACCACGTAGTTTGGATATAGGTAAGTGCCTAGGTGCAGTGCGTGCGCTTCAAAAAAAAAATCAACTAACCCCTAATACTGTTTTCATATAGCATGGGCCGACTTCAGATTAGACCAAACTAGGACAACGAATCAAGTGAAGGTATACTTTACTAGAACAGAACCTAAACTTTATGTTGTCACAAGAAATATATCAGCGCTTCTCAAAGTACATGCAACATGACCAAAGTACTGACATACTAAGGGAAAAACAGTTCACCCACACTAAATCATATGTAATGGTTTACCTCATATCTTTATAACTTGGCAAAAGGAAAAGGCAATTGTGAAGACGGTTTCTTCGAGTGAGGTCCACGTGCACCGAGACAAGAAATGAAGAACGCCGGCCAATCCATCTCGAGGGGTCCAACCTTCCGACGGTTAATCTTGTCAAAATACGTAAAGTTCTCCCAGGAATAAAATTTACTAGAGCATTACCCAAACATTATAGTATATGAGGGCTTCTCAAATCACAAAAATGAAGAAGTATATGAACAGTACATTATATTGCATAATTTTTCAAACCATTCTTACACGCAACATGATGAAAATACAAACAAAGGCGAGAGTTCACCCACATTAAATCATACATAATGGTTTACCTCATATATTTTATAACTAGGCAAATGGAAAGAGGCGATTATGGGGATAGTTTCTTCGAGTGAGGTTCATGTGCACCGAGACGAGAAACGAAGAATGCCGGCCAATCCGTCTAGAGGGAGACAACCTGTGGGTGGTTGATTTTGTCAAAGTAGGTAAATATCTTCATCGCCCCTGTCTCAAGATCTGTAGTGCACACGTTCCCGCAGTTGTCCTTGACGAACAACATGCCACCTTTCTCTTCCAAAATTGTCAACACAAAAGTATTGCTAGGTGGGTGTAGCTCAATAACCTGAGTGTGGAGCCACCTTATAGGAGCAACATCCTCTTGCCGTGTCCATCTCTCTAGTTGGGAGCCTCACCTTTGCACATGAAGAAACGAGACCTGCTCATCAACATCGACAGTAAGAAGAGTTAAGAGTAAGTTGTTTTTTTAGAGAAGGAGGATTACCCCGACCTCTGCATTTGGATGATGCATGCAGCCATTTTATTAATTATTCACCAAAGGCCTTACAAAGAAATACAACAATAAGTCTGAAGCCACCGTTTATGCGATAATTGCCGCTACTCCTATCCAGCTGATGAAGGGATGCTAATAGTCCGGGCCTAATACCACAAACCTCGCACACAAGCCTAACATCTAAGACCTGAGGCCCCAACCAAGCCACTGATCGGGTACGGGCACACACCGGTCTAGCACGCTCTCAAATGTTGCCGCTGCCAACTGCCACCACTCCATCTTTAGAACTGTACTGACGCATCATCCTTGCCCGCTCTAGCTGCCGTCAACGCCACCACAACGCCCAACGACACCACCACCCTGCACGCGAACTGCTGAGCACGTCGCAGTCGCCGCCGGTACACCTCAACACCATGCTGCCAAGTACCACCAGCCGACACAGCTTGAAGTCTCTGGAAAGATCTGTCGTGCGTAGCACCTGCCGACTAGGCATGACAAAGCATAGCACCAGTCGGTTAGGCATGACTTGACATCTCCACCAAAGCTCCATGCAAGACGAAGCCGCTCCACCTCCTGCCTCTGACCACCAGCATTGCTCCACAAACTATGCTCCCAAGAGATAAACACCACCGCAGTGCCGCCATCGTCCGATCTGGAAGACCAGATCCTAGGGTTTCCCTCGGGGCAGTACGAGTGGGTCGACATAAGTCACACCACGATGCCTTCATCAAGGTAACGACGCAGATCGCCGCCATCGCCTGCTGTCGGCTCGGTTTTCACCACAACTATGTCTCCCCGACTCACAGCCAGTACTGGATCACGGATTGTGAGGTTTATAATTTGGAGCTTTGATCAGTTCGACCGAGGTATCAATCTTAGTCAAGGAGGTGTTGAAGGTCCCGCCGTCCACTTCAATGGTATGCACAATCAGGCCATGTATTGTGAAGTAATGAACGAGCCAGCTTGTCGTGCCACGCCATACAACGGTGCGAGGTTGCCTAAGTGGCAAGCAGTAACTACCGCTCTCCTTGGCAGGAAAAAATAGCTTACTCGGTCAACTCCATCTTAGCTTACCGAACGTGAAGTTGTGGAGGTTGTGTGGCCGGTGATGCTTGTCAGTGTCAATGACGAGCACTTAGAAGAAGGACAAGTGGCCGGACGGCTCTGGAAGTTGCTGCTCGTCGTTGCTCTTGTAGTCTGCGCTGGTTAGGATGGCATAGCCACTCTTGTCGAAATCCTAGTCACACTCAAACAGAGGGAGCTTATCACATGCACCCGAAAGCAAATTGCAAACAGCCAGGCGGACAGATGAGACCAAGGCAACATTTGCCTTTGCCAGTGGGTGCACCGTGTTGTACGACATGCCTCTTTTACGGCCTTCTGTACCACTTGTTGCTCTCGGAAAAAGAAGACTCTAGAGAGCGATGGTCAGAAACAAACACCTACCCCGACATGGGAACAAAGCGTGTCACGAAGGTAGTGTCGTCTTTGGTGATGTTTTTTTCCCAGAGGAAGAAACCAGGGAGGAACGAGGCCGTATCGTGGTCTGGCCAGCAGCGTCGGTGAAGAAAGGAGGCCTTGCTTACAATGCAGCACCATTGCTTGCACTTCATGGCACAATGGAGGAGGTCGGCCACGTCGTCTACACACACGAGGATCTCACGGACCACATCGTCCGGGAGCGCGCCGTGGCCCGGATCGCCACACCCATTTCATCTTCTCATGTATCTCAATCGTGCGACTGGACGAGTCTCGCATATGATCGAGGAGAACCAACGTGTCTCGAGGGTTGAGGCCGTGATTTTGAAGGACCTGGAGCCTGGATCCAAATTTGAGTCACTGTCGAACTGACGTCCACGGCGTGTTGCAATTCGAAGCCGGGAAGGCCTAGCACGTAGTAGTATCTCGAGCTGTCCCCGCCGTGTGTGTATCAGTTGGATCCGTACATTAGATCGCATGCTGCTCGGGTCGCATGGCCGCGCGTACCATCTCATGCTTTCTCTTTTGCGTGGGACGTTTCATGTTGCAACACGAAAAGATCTTAATATTATTGACAACATTGCATCGTAATACATGCAGAAAAATCTGGTTGCATGACAGAATCTCCCTCCGTTGCAACAAATGTGTTGACAAGTAGTTGTAAAACACACAACATAAAAAGAGAACACGATCCTCAAAAAAAAACGCAAGCCGGTACTGTATGGTTGTTGGATTAATCTGGTCTTGCGATTATATGATTATTTCCTGGGAACCAGTGCCGGTGTTGCTATGTGTGAGTTGCGAATGCTGCCAAAGAAGAAGCTCGTTACAACAATGGCATTTGACTTCGCGGCTATGCCGGTTTGATATTACAGCACAACAGTCCAGCCTTGCAAAAGTAAAAAAAAAAACAGTGGCCGATCTTGCAACATCGTGTGTCCGGCTTGCAGCTACACTGACCGCCCTACGGTGCCATGCACCCTGACTTGGAGCATCGTGTTGTCGGCCAGCAATGGGCACCTGGTCTTGCATCGACACACTTCCAGTTTGCAGCAGCAGGAAAATATGAATCAATCATGTCATGTCACGGATACAATATGTATCAGAATTCAAATTCAAAACAGTACTCTATTTTTTTAATAAAGATGCAAAGTGTACCAAATTAAATTATGGTTGTTAATTCATCCCATTAACATTATTAATTGGTGCCTATCCTGAATATTTCTTTTCAATTTCTTGAGTTGCATGCTGATTTAGGGTTCTCACAGAAAAGAAGAGTATGGTGTTGAAGTTTTGCTATACTGCATATACACATGTAACTAGTATCTTGGCTACCAATTTGTAGCCACCTTTAGAATACCCCAAAACATATATGGGAGCTCGCTTAATGTCGTAACATGCTCGGACGTATGAGGGAGAAATAAGATTTAACCTTGGATATGACCATTTGTGTGATTTATTTATATGCATTGTAGCCCATAACAACGCACGGGCGTTCTACTAGTAGTTACTAAATAGGTTTGAAGGTATACTCTTCAATTTATTTAGAAAAAATAGGTATACTCTTTAATCCTATGTATGTACCTAAGAGAGTGATTCTCTCAAACTTATTTATCTCAACATGCAAGCATGTCACATCATGGATGAGATAAGGTTCACCCCAACATGCAACCATGCATGGAAAAAGACCCACCACCACCTGCAACCATTCACGGGAATATTGTTTTTCTTCTTTTATATTCTACTTATATTTGATAAATGTTGCACATAATAAAATATAATAAGTCATGTAATTTAAATTTTTGTTTCATGTATTATTAATCTATAATTTTTATATTCCAGACAATCAAATCTCAGTGAAATATAATGCAACCGATTCCCGCAACAACGCGCGGCGTATAATCTACTGAGAGTAAGTTAATAAACCCAACGGTATAATGCATTATTTCATACAACCACTATTACATGCAACACAAAGGAAGTACCCTGATACAAAGATAATGATTCATCCATACGGAATGATACTTTACCCAATAATAGTTTCCTAAAGAAAAAAATACAACTGTGTGCATTATTTCTGCTTGTCAAGTTTGTTGTCGACTATGAAGGCGAGAAATGAGGAATCTCTTCCAATCCATCTGAAAGGGCACAACCTCTTGACAGTTAATTCGTTCGTAGTCCATGTCCATCTCCATCAACTCCTCTATCACTTTATTCTCTGTTGGCACAGCCCGAGGAAGAAGAATACTCTCTCACACACAAAGGTAAAAGAACACACACAGAGGCTTGGCACCGCACACAACTTGTGCCTTTTTCTCTTGTATTCTCACTTGACCAAAATAAACAACATGATTACAGAGCTTTATATCATAGCTCACACACACGGACGCCCAAGCCTAACAACCTGATCCACTAATACTGCTCCACTAACCGCACTAGCATGCACAGCTTGAGTCACTTCCAAGTCGCTGGAGATCAGGTCACTTGGCGCATGCCGCAACTAACTGCGCCCGCTTATATCTCCACGTCTATATCCTCTTTGACTTGGCCGCTCGGACTCCACGCATAGCTGGTTCATGCCGTTACCACATCCATGCAGATTAGATCAACCCAACGGCACACATACACTAGTGCCATTGCTACACATGCATGGTGCCATGCGACACTCACAACTTGGCACGACAAATCTTGCCATGCACAGTACTCTCTAATCTGCATGACTTATTTTGAGTCAGCTAAGACCCTACTAGCTTGGACGACCCAACTAAATGCATAGAGAAAAAACTTAAACATGATGAATAGCTAATCAACAAGGTTAACTCCAACATTCTCGAGATTGACATTATACACATACCCACAGTTGTCCTTGAGGAACAACGTACCACTACCACTGTTCTCTCCCAAAAAGCTCAAGTACACTAGGCTTGTGTTAATATCCGCATGCTGCTCGGGGAGTTTTAGCTCGAAATCTGGAGTGCAGAGCCAACGACCACCATCCTCGCTCCGTCCATCGTCCTGTTGCGTCCAGATATCTAATCGAAGGCCTGGCCTTTGTAGGTGAAGCAACAAAAGTGTACCCCCGGTGGTGACACTAAGTTGCAGTCTATCGGGAGTTTTTCTTGGGATAACGTATTCCCTTGGGATTGCAATCTTTGTTAGGGAGACGTGGCATGTTTTCAGGTCCACATCAATTGTATACAAGCTGTCGACATCGAATGAAGAGCACAAGGCGAGCCAGTGTGCCGTGCCATGGCTCACGACGGCAATAGGGTGCCTGAGTGGCCAACAAATGCTGGTAAAAACAGAAAGGTAGTATATGATAGGCCTAGATGCATTCCACCTCGACTCGGCTGAAGAGAATGTGAGTAGGTTGCCGTAAGCTATGATTATCACTTTGAAGTAGGCCGAGTAGCCCGGAGAGGGCATAGGTTCCTCCTCACCCCCCGATGAAAAATCTTCACCGGTTATGATGGCATAGCTGCTATCCTCAAAATTCGAGTTACACTCTAGCGGCAGAAGCGCGTCCCATGCACCGGTGAACAGATTGCACACGGCCAGCCGAACCACTCTGACGCCCCGCGTGTCGAGGCGCACGAGGAGGAGGCCGCCGCGTGCGGCGACTGGCACCGCGTGGTTGAGGAGGCTTCCCTCTGCGCCGGGGAAGAACGTGTGAAGGAAGCGGTGACCTGGGCCGAACCCCGACCACGGCGTCGAGACGAGGGACGTCGTGGAGGCATGGGCGAGCCGTTTGGCCGTGAAGAATCCGGTGAGGGACGATGAGGCAAGACGGGCAAGGAAGGAGGCATCGGCTATGAGGTGGCGCCATTGCCGGCAAGCCGCTGAACAGCGGAAGAGGGCCACCGCATCCCCCACGCGCACGAGGATATCGCGGAGGACATCCTCCGGCAGCGAGACGACAGTGGCCGCCGTCGTTTCTTCCATCATCTACCGGCGCGATCGCGATAGAGCACGTCAATTAGAAAGGATTCGACATCGTTGGGTACAGGGGTTACGTACGTAGTAGTAAAGTACCTAGAGGTGTCGGAATTAAAAGGGAAGGATCGACCCTGGCCGAGGCGCGCCCCTGTCCAAATCGGAGTCTCCATATGTAGAGTTCATGTCGATTCGAAGTCGAGAAGGCTTTGGTCTTACCCGATATATGCTATTGCTAAGCAGGCACGTCTTATAAACTATGGAAGATTATTATTCTCGAAAAAAACCCTATGGAAGATGATTTGCTTCTGGCCGATCTAATCTCGAAGCTGTGTTATCTTCTACTCCCTCCGTCCGGAAATACTTGTCATCAAAATAGATGAAAATGGATGTATCTAGAACTAAAATACATCTAGATGCATCTATTTCAATGACAAGTATTTCCGGACGGAGGGAGTATATCTAAATAGTTAGAAAAGGCCCATACTCACTACCATATGTCTCGCAACATGCAAGCATGCCACTTCATCATGAAACCTTCATGAAAAAGACCTATCTCAACACGCGAATTTTTATTCTATTATTCTATTTATATTTAATAAACATTTTACAACTATATAGTGATCAAACAAAATAAATTATATTTAGTTTCAGTTTTATCCTTTTATATATGTTTCATACCATGAATCACATTGAGATATGTTACAAAATATTCCCCCAACAACGTGCGGGATATCATCTAGTACTGCAATAGTATTTTAATTTTAGCCTTTTGTCGAATCAAATAAGATTGGTTCATATAGTACCCCCTACATTATGAGACAGAGGGAGTACTTATTAAGTTTTTTATTGCAATTTATTAATAAAAAAACTGGCTTCCAATTGCATTGTAGTTAGGTTTTGTGACAGGAACTATACTAGTGAGTGCCTTCGGCCAACTTTATATTACCTCCGTCCCAAATGACAAAACGTCATATATTTAGGGACGGAAGTAGTTGATTCAAAACGTACCAACCCAAGAAAATTTTGGATTTATTTTGTCCGACATATTCAAACGAATCTTGAATTTAAAATCAAACACCATTAAAATAGTTATTCTTTTTAGAACTCAAGAATGAAGTGCCTTCCGGTAAAGGAAAAACTACGGTGCTCGATCTGTCTTGCTATCTGTTAAGGTTAGCACAGGTACTTTAGATTACCTTTCTTGAAGTTCAAATACAAAATTTTGAAAAACAATTGTTTGGGATCGAGTTTTCTTGGTGGGCAGCGGAAGGGCCGGCTTTCGAACGGTTTTTGAAAATCTCAGGCGAGGAAAAAAATCCTGAGTAGAACAGAACCCAGGCACTATGCTGTCAAGAAGTGTATGAAGAAGGCCAAATCACAATGTGTAATTTTGCACAGTCTCTGTTAGATGCAACATGAGGAAACACATGACAAAATGTACTAACTAAGAGGACGATTCATACACACCGAAGCGTAATACTTGACAGATTACCAAGA
>NC_041392.1:706586924-706590605 GCF_002162155.2 Triticum dicoccoides | reverse complement strand
GAATTAAAAGGATCGACCCTGGCCGAGGCCCGCCCATGTCCAAATCGGAGTCTCCATCGATTCGAAGTCGAGAAGGCTTTGGTATTACCCAATATATGCTATCGGTCAGCAGCCACGTCTTATCAACTATGCCCGTGCATTGCTACGGGCTACATATAAATAAATCTCTATTTCTAATGTCTTAGTTGATAGCATGGTACATCGGTTTTATTTTTGTTCGGTTTTATTTCATCCCACCTCCCACCACCCTTCATGCTGGGTTTTTATAAATCGGTTTATTTTTCCCTCCACTCTTTTTTTGCAAATCAACAAAGACTAAGGAGTTGATAAGTGAGAGAGGAATGTTTTACCTCAGAAAATTAGCCGTAGTCAAAATAGAGTTGCCGATGGTTGGACACCTAGCCGGTCCGAGCGAGCTACAACTGTGTGGTTGGGCTCGATTTCACCTTGTATCATGGACTTGTGGCCTCTTGATTGTAACTCTTTGAATTTGCAATAGAACTCCCTTTACCCCATAAAAAACACTTTCCTAATGTACAAAAGATTACGAATCTAATTTCCTAACTTAGAGCATCTCCAACAAAGGCACGAAAGTTTCGTGCACTAAAACAGTTTTAGTGCGCCACTGTAGCACGTTTAGTGCGCCGGACCCAACATTGGTTTTCCAGATGCCCAAAAACGCACACCCAAAAAACACGCAGTGCAAATTATAAAGCACGCGCGATCCAGCGCCCCAAATTTTCAGCATGCGATAGCGCTTTTAAGCGCATGCCCAAACTTTTTTTGCGCACGCACTATTTTACAACTTCTGTTGGAGCTGTCTGGCGCCCAAAAAATCTGAATTTTTGCGCACGGAGCAGTTTTTGGGCGCCTGTTGAAGATGCTCTTATTCCAATCAACCGATCCCTCTCTTTAGAAACAAATAATAGTTCTTGCAAAAAAAGAAACAATAATGGATTTTCAGGAAACAAATAACGGATTTTAGCGAAATTAAAATGTAAATTATGACGAACAAATCTCATTATGCAAACATTACGTATCTACTTAATTTGTTATGGAATCTCTACTTCTAAAGGAGGAGTCCGCGGTTGTGATGGTAGGTTGTGCTTTGGTTCGTTCGTATGTTCTCTTCCCTCGTTTGTAATCCCTCTCTTGTCGTATGAGTTAATGCTAACGATCACGTGACAATAGAAAACAATCGCCCCTTGATTAGTGGAACTTTTCTCTGATCGTGGCATTCATTTCCTTCTTTTGGAAACCCCAAAATTATCTCTCGCAGACATGCTGCTCCCCCCGCCCTCTCTCTCCTGATGTGTCGGCCCTACCTCTATCGTCACGATATCTACCCCATGTTTCTTCGTGCCTCTCCTTCTATACAGGTCTGGCGGTGGCTTAAGAACACTGCAGCAGTATCTTCAGCATAGGAACAAGCGCCACGAACATGGCGAAGCAGGCACTTGATGACTAAGCAACATGGCAGAGTCCTTCAAATATATATCCACTTCGTAAATTTGTGCAGTAAATGCTATGTGAGCTACCATAAGTCAGTTGTTTAAATATTTTTTGCCCCAATCGACCATGTGCGGCATCTTGTTCTTCCACTGCTTCATTTTGCTCCTTCCACCCTCGTGACCCACCATTCGACGCGAGTCTAACCCACCCGCGTCGCCCCTTCCCTCCGAAGTTGGCTTTTTCATATCTTGGCACCTGATTCTTATAAACTATGACACTGCAAGTGTCCACTGGCGGATAGAGAGACACATTATTGTTGAAGGCTATTTATGGACAATATATGTTGATGCAGTGCACAAGCAAGATGTGAGGAAAATTTATTGATTTAACAGTATTTTCTAAATGGCACACACATCATCCACACAAAAACTCCCGGAAAACTAAATAAATTTGAACTAACCAACTAAAACAAAACTGGATAAAGATATCAAATCCTAAGCGCCTTTCTTTTAGAGGCAATCAATACTCACTAAGCTCATTTGAGAATTCATGTTTCGGTGAAGTGGCCTCCTTAGAATGTAAATAGAAGTACAGATCATCAATCTTGATTCGAGTAACAACACTCAATGCAAACAATCACCTTGATTTACGACAAAATAAAAATTAGGTTCCTGTTCTTACAACAAACAACCATCCAAACAGTTCAGAGACATAATACAAATTATAATAATTCACCCAACAAATAGTGAAGCTCTGAATCTCAACAGATCTCTCTCTGCCTCTTCTCTCGTACAAATATTACCCCCCAAAAGTGCCCCAACAGTAGCACAAACAAGAAGCACGCATCACTCAATATCGTTCTTCTCCTTTGCTTTTACTTCTCCCCTTCTCTAGAATCAACACACACACGCAGATGGAGCCAAGCCGTGCAACCTCCAAGACTGGCTGGATAAGGCAAAGTCACTGGTAATTTCGTGAGCATGCTAAACGACAACGGCGTTAAGATAAAAAATAAATTAGCTGGGAAAAGGCAAAGGATAATATTTGACGGTAGGTAATGAAGAAAAGCTACACGAGGTTAAAACCCACAAAGTACACATGTTGTTGCATCAGAGAGGATTATCTTGAAGGGGAGAACAAGCATAACTAATAAACTCGAATATTAGCTTTCACATTGACCTTTTTTTGCCTATTAAGGGCGTGTTCGGGAGCCCTCCGGCTCCTTAACTCCACGACTCCAGGTCTGGACTGAGCCGAACGCTTCAAATCGTGGTTATGGAGTTGAGAAGCTGGCTATCACGGTAGTGTATTTTAGGTGGAGTTGAGGAGCGAGCAATTCCCAGCTCCCGGGATCTGAAGAAGCGAGAGTTGGCCTAAATTTACACCTTGTTTGCCACCCCGAAGTGAGCGAGCGTACCGGTTCGAATAGGCATGCAATCCCACTATCGAACAACTCTGACCATTCCATGAGAGAACCACCAGGCCTATAGCCCATCCACAACTTTCCCATCGAATTGGGTTGTGAGCCTGCTACAAGCTTCCAGCTGAATGGGCTACATTGGGCAATTTCACGGGCTTGAGGCTGGCTCCTCGTACGAGCGAGAAGCTGCGTCGCCGAACGCTTCGCTCGCTCCCGGATCGCTCGGAAGAAGCCGGCGAAAGGATCCTGGCGATGGAGTTGAGGAGTTGGAGGCCGTGGAGGGATCCCGAACACACCCTAAGTATATCAAGAACTAATCATGCACGTAGACCACAATTAGGGATAAAAATCTTTGGTCATCAAGGCAAACACTGAAAATATACATTCACAAAAAGGGGAATAAATATTTTTACTATCCATAAGCAAATTATTGAAGTATTTTTGTCAGGCCTCTCCAACATGTGGTCGACAAATGAACGAACATTGAGCACAGTTAGAAGGAAAAGTATTGTTAATTGGCTTTAACATGGACCATTATTTAATCCACAATAAGAAGAGAACGTGTCAGACAACATCGTTCATCTACCAAGAGTTAGCAGAAAAACATTCTCTTATCTTTGTTTTTTTGTGGGTATTCTCTTATCTTTGTTCCGGGTAAAGATAGTGTTGTCTTGTAGCCGCTGGTTATCTTGAGGCCCTTTGTGGCCAAAGCTGCTTGTCGTGGACCTGTATCTCAGACCTCGGGGGAGGCCTCATTGTTTGTCGCGAGGGCCGCGTCCCTAGGAGAGGCAGGAGCGAGCAACGCGAGG
>NC_041392.1:706566844-706586504 GCF_002162155.2 Triticum dicoccoides | reverse complement strand
GTTCCTGCGCTAAAGACACTGCTGCAGTACTCTTAAGCCACCGCCGGGTCTGTATAGGAGGAGAGGCACGAAGAAACATGGGGTGGATACCATGACGGTGGAGGTAGGGCCGGCGCATTAGGAGAGAGAGAGGGAGGAGGAGCAGCATGTCAGCGAGAGATAGTTTTGGGGCTTCCAAAAGAAGGAAATGAATGCCACGATCAAAGTGAAGTGCCACTAATCGAGTGGGATTGTTTTCTATTATTACGAGAGGGGAGATTGTTTTCTATTATCATGAGATCGTTAGCACTAACTCGTACGACAAGAGAGGGATTACGAACGAGGGAAGCGAACATACGAACGAACCAAAGCACGATCTACCATCACAACCACAGACTCATCCTTTAGGAGAAGAGATCCATAACAAATTAACTAGATATGTAATGCTTTCGTTATGAGATTTGTTTGTCATGGTTTACATTTTAATTTCCTTAAAATCCATTATTTGTTTCATGAAAATCCATTATTGTTTTCTTTTTTTGCGTGAACTATTATTTGTTTCCTAAAGAGAGGGATCAGTTGATTGTAATAAGTTAGGAAAGTTAGATTCGTAATCTTTTATACGTTAGGAAAGTGTTGATTTGTAATAAAATATTGGAGTGAAAGATAAACCGATTTATAAAAGAAACAACATGAAGGGGGTGGTGGGAGGTGGGATGAAATAAAATGGACGGAAATAAAACCGGTGTACCAGGCTACCAACTGAGACATTAGGAGTTAGTGATGTAAGAAAACAAATACAACGCTGCTTTATACTGATCTGGCAAAGATTTATAGTTAGGTGCAAAGCGACAGATGTAGGATGTTTCAAACAATATGTACCTGCTACAACACAGTTGTCCATGATGAAAGGATTTTTGCTTTATTAACTTTATTCTTAATCTCAGTATCTATACACTACATGCTCACTTGTTTTTTACATCTAATAATAATGTTGCCATGCTCGGTTACCCTAAACCACACTAAAATCAAACGCAAATTCTTTTGAAACCAAAGAAGCTTTTAACATGCCACTACAATCATGACTTTTTCAAGGATAGTTCTAAAAGCATCATAAATATAGGAAGAACAACACCAAGGTTTATTATTTGGTACCATATGGTACACCTCAATCAATAGTTAATAACTACATAAATGTGTGCTCTCATTCTAGATACGTCTTGGTCACTGTTGCATGATTAGTAATTATGGAGGCATGTATTGTGTTAATAATAAAGGGATCCTGCTTTTCTTTTCCTGGGGTTCTGGGTTGCCTATGCAAGTTGTACCAAAACAAGCTATGATCCGCAGTAAATAAAAAAAAGTATGAAATGGCAATGCACATCTTTTTCTTCCTCGTGATTTATCTTGTAGGATTGTCTCCACTATTCATTTGTTGTTGTGCAGATAGGGAATGAAGACATGTAGAAATAAAAAAATACTTGTTTTTTTAATAAAACACAAATACTTGTAATTTTGTCTTAATTGCAAGATGAGCAATTCATTTGGTCTTGAGCAGGTATGTAATGAAGGAAAGCTACACGAGGTTAAAACCCACAAAGTACACATGCTGCTACATCAAAGCACATGAGAGGATTATCTTGAAGGGGGGAATGAGCATAACTAATAAACCTGAATATTAGCTTTCACGCTGACCTTTTTCCATATCAAATATATCAAGAACTAATCATGCACGTAGACCACAGTTAGGGATATAAATCTATGGACATCAAAGCAAACACAGAAAACATGCATTCACAAAAAGGGGAATAAATATTTTTACTATCCATAAGCAAATTATTAATGAACTATTTTGTCAGGCCTCTCCAATCCGTGGTCGACAAATAAACGAACAATGAGAACAATTAGAAGGAAAAGTATTGTTAATTGGCTTTAACATGTACCATTATGCAATCCACAGTAAGAAGAGAATGTGTCACACAATGTTGTTCATCTACCAAGAGTTAGCAGGAAAACATTCTCTTATCTTTGTTCTAGGGTAAAGATAGTGTTGTCTTGTAGCCGCTGGTGATCTTGAGGTCCTTTGTGGCCAAAGCTGCTTGTCGTGGACCTGGATCTCAGACCTAGGGGAGTCCTCATTGTTTGTCACGAGGGCCGCATCCCAGGGAGAGAGGCAGGAGCGAGCTACATGGGAGGGGAGAGTGCACATCAAGTGCCTGCTTCAACATGTTCGTGGCGCTTGTTCCTGTGCTGAAGACGCTACTGCAGTGCTCTTAAGCCACCGCCAGACCTATATAGGAGGAGAGGCACAAAGAAACATGTGATGGATATCATGACGGTCGAGGTAGGGTCGGTGCATCAGGGGAGAGAGAGTGAGTGGGGCAGCATGTCAGCGAGAGATAATTTAGGGGCTTCCAAAAGAAGGAAATGAATGCCACGATCAAAGGGAAGTTCCACTAATCAAGGTGACATTGTTTTCTATTATTATGATAGGGGATATTGTTTTCTATTATCACGCTATCGTTAGCATTAACTTTGTACGACACGATAGGGATTACGAATGAGGGAAGCGAACATACGAACGAACAACACCACAACCTACCATCATAACCGCAGATTCCTCCTTCAGGAGTAGAGATTCCATAACAAATTAAGTAGATACGTAATGCTTTCATAATGAGATTTTTTTTGTCATGATTTACATTTTAATTTCCTTATTAAAACCTGTTATTTGTTACCTAAAATTCCATTATCATTTCCTTTTTTGCGAAACTATTATTTGTTTCCTAAAGAGAGAGATCGGTTGATTGGAATAAGTTAGGAAAGTTTGATTCATAATATTTTGTATGTTAGAAAAGTGTTGATTTGTAATTAAAGAGTGGAGAGAAAAATAAACCGATTTATAAAAAACCAACATGAAGGGGTGGTGGGAGATGGGATGAAGTAAAACCGAACGAAAATAAAACCGGTGTACGAGGCTACCAACTGAGACATTAGGAGTAGAGATTATTATTCTCAAAAAAAATATGGAAGATGATTTGCTTCTAGCTGATCTAATCTCGAAGCTACGTTATACTGCAAATAGTAGTTTAGACTTTTGTCCAATCAAATAAGATTTGTTCATACAGTACTTATTAAGTTTTTTTATTGTGATTTATTATTTTTAAAAACTGTCTTCAGATAGCATTGTAGTTAGGTTTTGTGATAGGGACTATACGATCGAGTGAGTGCCTTCGGCCAACTTTATACTACCTCCGTCCCTAAATGGGTCTGTTTAGATGTGCCCTAGTTATTGCACATCTATATGTGACTAAATAAAGTATAAAAAGAGAAGGAAAAAGGAAAAAGAAAATACACACAGGAATCTCCGCGCAAGATCAATGACATAGGACTTAGATGTGCAATACTTATGACACATCTAGATGTGCTTAATAGCAAAAGTGTCCCTAAATATATCATATATTTGGGAAAGGAAGTAGTTGATTCAAAGCGTAATTATTTGTAAACCGTGGGAAAAAATTTGTGCATAATTTTGCTGTGGAAGCTAGATAGTGGACCAAGGAACCTCCTTTTTCCTCTTATGCTTTTTCTGGCATGACAAATTCACTTTCATAGGGTTTCTCAAGACCGTGGCAATTCTGTATGCATTGTAAATAGTGACATGGAAAATTTCATAGAGTTTGTACTAATACAAATTTGACATGCTAGGTTCAAAAGTGAAAAGAGCTTGCCATGTGTAGCCTCAAATTAAATGCCATGGTTAATACAGTAAATTTTCCATGGACGATGCACAAAATAAACATTCCATGAGAGGTTATTGGAATGTAGTACTAACTTAAGTGTGCCCATGGCAAAAACATGAGAAAGATTTCCATGTGTAGTTTATAGCTAAAAACAAGAAAATTTATCGTTTAATGAACATAGATGTAATACAAATTAAGATGACATGGCAGAAACCTATTTGAAAAGTTTGTCATGGCATGTATTACAAAACATAAGATGGTGTGGAAAAAATATGACCATGGACACATGGAAATTACGAAATTGCATGGAGGGCATGGCGAATTTTGGAATTTTGGGAAAAAAATCTTTGAACAAAAATATGGTAAATTTGGGAAATTGCCATGGGGACATGACAAATAAGGAAAATTGTGCTCTCCGAGAAACATGGCAACTATTTGAAAATGAAAAAAAGTGCGGTAAAATAAATAAAGAATTGCTATGTTATATGTTAAAATAACTTGCCATAGTATATGAAATATATTTGCCATAGACACATGGCAAAAATTCAATGGTGAATGAAAAATAAACTTTGCCATGATCTAACTTATATAAATGCCATGGTCTTAAATACTAAGGTTGCCATGCTACATACAATAAAACTACCATGGTCTAATTAAAAAAATGACATGTTCTAAATATTAGGAGTGCATGTAATATGTAAAAGATTACCAAGATGTGTTAAAATAACTTGCATAGTATAAGAAATATATATGACATAGACACATGGCAAAAACTAGAGTGGTGCATGAAAAATAAATTTTGATATGCTACCTACAATAAACTACCCATCGTCTAACCAATATAATTAGTACCATGGTCAATACTAATTAAGATAGCCATGCTACATGCAGATTTTTTTTTGAACTTGTGGCATGCTTTATTAAAACTTAAATAATAGTTACATCTTTAACCAGTTCGGATAAGAGATATTATTTCTTCTAGTCAAGTTTGCTGCCCGCTACGAAGACGAGAAATTAGGAATCTCTTCAAATCCATCTGAAAGGGCACGACCTCTTGACGGTTAATTCGTTCGCAGTCCATGTCCATGCTCATCAACTCCTCTATGACTTTATCCTCAAGATTGACATTATACACATACCTACAGTTGTCCTTGACGAGCAACGTACCACCACCACTGTTCTCTCCCAAAAAGCTCAAGTACACATGTCTTGCGTTAATACCCGCATGCTGCTCGGGGAGTTTTAGCTCGACGTCTGGAGTGCAGAGCCACAGACCAACATCCTCACTCACTCCATCATCTTGTTGCGTCCAGATATCTAGTCGAAGGCCCGGCCTTCGTAGACGAAGCAACAAAAGTGTACCACCGGCAGTGACCCTAAGTTGCGGTCTATCGTGAGTTTCTGTTTTGACAACGTGTTCCCTCGGGATTGCAATCTTTGTTAGGGAGGCGCGGCATGTCTTCACGTCAACATCAATTGTATACAAGCCGTCGTCATCGGATGAGCAGTGCCAAACGAGCCAGTGTGCCGTGCCATGGCTCACGACGGCAATGGGGTGCCTGAGTGGCCAGCAAATGCCTTCAAGTACAGGAAGGTATCTGTTAGGCCTATACGTATTCCACCTCGGCTCGGCAGACGAGAAGGTGTGTAGGGTGCCGTAAATTCTGATGATTATAACTTTGAAAAAGGCGGAGAAGTCCGGAGGGAGCAAAGGTTCCTCATTACCGTCCGAGGAATAATCCTCACCGGTTACGATGGCATAACCGCCGCTCTCGTCAGAATTCCAGTTACACTCTAGCGGAGGAAGCACGTCCAAGGCGCCGGCGAGCAGATTACACACGGCCAGATGAACCACTTTGACGTCAGGCGAGGCGAGGCGCACCAGGAGGAGGCCACGGCGCGCGGCGAGCGGCACCGCATGGTCGAGGAGGCTTCCCGGCATGCCGGGGAAGAACGTGTGGAGGAAGCGGCGGCCGGGGCCGAACCCCGACCACGGCGCGGAGACGAGTGACGTCACAGAGGCCGGGTCCGCATGGGCGAGCCGTTTGGCCGTGAAGAATCCGGTGATGGATGACGACGCAAGTCGGCCGAGGAAGGAGGCGTTCGCTACGAGGTAACGCCAGCGCCTGCACGCCGCGGCACAGCGGAAGAGGGTCACCGCATCCCCGACGTGCACGAGGATCTCACGGACGACGTCCTCCGAGACCGCGGTGGCCGCTGCCATCGCCGTCGTTTCTTCCATCATGGCATCGTCTACCGGCGCGATCGCGAGAGAGCGACGTCGATTAGATCGGAGAAGGATTGGACATCAGGGTACTGGGGTTACGTACGTACCTAGCAGTACCTTGAGGTGTAAGAATTTATAAAGGATCGACCCCGAGGACCGCCATGTCCAAATCGGAGTCTCCGTAGAGTCCATGATATATGGTATTTGTTAGCAGCCACGACTTATCAACTATGGAAGATGATTCGCTTCCTGCCGATCTAATCTCGAACCTACGTTATACTGCAGATATGGTAGTTTAGCCTTTGGATCTATTTAGGACACATCTAGATGTGACATAGTTATGTCACATTTAAATTGATGTCCACTCTGTTTGTGATCTTTTTTTTGTCCTAGTTTTTTTTATTTCTTGTTGCTGCATTATATATTTGTGGAAATTTAGATGTGGAATCCTTAAAAAACATCTAGATGTGAATTAGACAAACTGTTAGCATTTTGTCCAATCAAAATTAGATTGGTTCATACAGTACTTATTAGGTTTTTTATTGCAATTTATTATTAAAAAATTGGCTTCCGATCGCATTGTTGTTAGGTTTTGTGAGATAGGGACTACGAGTGAGTGCCTTCGGCCAACTTTATACTAGTAGATTCAAAACGTACCAGCCCAAGAAAAACTCAGATTTATTTTGTCTGACGTATTCAAACAATTTTGAATTCGAAAATCGAACACCCTTAAGATAGTTATTCTTTAAGAACTTAAGAACGAATTGCTATCTGTTAAGCTTAGCACAGGTACTTTAGATTACCCTTCTTGAAGTTCAAATACAAATTTCCAAAAAAAAAGTTCGGAATCAAGTTTTCTCGATGGGTAGCGGAAGGGCCGGCTTTCGAACGGTTTCCGAAAATCTCAGGCGAGGAACAAAACCCTGAGTAGAACAGAACCCAAGCACTATGCTGTCAAGAAGTGTATGAAGGTCAAATCACAATGTGTAATTTTGTGCAATCCCTGTTAGATGCAACATGAGGACACACTTGACAAAATGTACTAATTAAGAGGACGATTCATCCACACCGAAGCGTAATACTTGACAGTTTACCAAGAGTAAAGTAGCAACTATATATGAGGATGGTTATTTCTTTAATCAAAGTTCACGCGTGCACCGAGACGAGAAATGAAGAGTGTCGGCCAATCCATCTCCAGGGGCACTACCTGCCTACAGTTAAACCTGCCAAAGCGTGCCACCTCCTCCCTCGCTCCTGTATCAAGATTTACAGTGTACACGTTCGTCCCGTGGAAGTCGTCGTGCTGGACAAGCAACATACCACCCTTCTTTTCTAAAATGATCAAGGGTTCCCTAAGATACACATGTGGTTAAACTCCATAAACTGAGTGCGGAGCCATCTTGTAGGATCACCATCCTCTTGGCGCGTCCATCTCTCTAGCTGGGAGCCTTGCCTACAAAACACCGAGAGTAACCCGTCGACATCAACAATAAGGGCGATAAATTCAGGTCCATTGCGAATTTCGGTTAGGTATATTCGGTAGGGGTCTAAATCTTCGTCCCAGAGACACCACAGGTCTCAGCATCCACGTCAATGGTATGCAAGCACAAGTAGCAACCCTTGTAGTAACCAATGAGCCAGTGTGCGGTGCCACGCCACACAACGGCACGGGGGTGCCTAAGCTCCCGATTATCACCCCTCACCTTACTGGATAATTTACTCACGCCACTCTAACTTGGCTCGCCTGATGTGAACTTGTGAAGGTTATGTGGTTGTTGATTGATGTCAGTCTCAATGACGAGCACTTTGAAGAAGCCTGAGTAGCCAGGCGGCACGGAAGGTTGCTGCTCAACATTTGAAGAACAATCTGCGCTGATGGTGTAGCCGCTCTTGTCAAAATCCCAATCGCACCTAAGCGGAGGGAGCTCGTCACATGCGCCAGAAAACAAATTAAACACGGCCAGCCAGATGGTTGAGGACGGACTAACATTGACATTTGGCATATCCACGCGCAGGAGGAGGACGAGGCCGTGGCGAGCGACGAGCGGAACCACGTTGTGCAACAGCCCTCTTCTGCGGCCTCTCGCGCCGCTTGTGGGGACAAATGACTTGAGATTGCGACGGTGAAGACCGAACATCGAGTATTTCGTCGGGACGAAGGACGTGACAAAAGTAAGGGCGGGCATGAAGTTGAATTTTTCCCAGATGAAGAGTCCGGAGAGGAAGGATGGTGTCGAGTCCGGCCAGCGAAGTCGGCGAAGGAAGGACGCCTCGAGTATAACACGGCGCATCTGTTTGCACGACACGTCGCAACGGAAGAGGTAGACGACATTCTCCAAGCGCACGAGGATCTCGCGGACCACGTCGTCCGGGAGAGAGGCCGCCGTTCCTTCCATCTTCTCCTGTACTGCCATCGTCTGACTGTGCGATTTTTTTAGACCATAGACGTCAGGGACATCCGACTTTAAATTAATAAAGCCCTCAACATAGGCAGCGTGCGCAAACAAACAGACCAAACAGACGGAAACGAAGCTAGACAACCATGGTCTTAGGCATGCCACAGAAGGCAACGACGGCGAAATAAAGTGCATTACATGGCAGATCCAGCCAAACTAACGAGCACGCAGGCTCGGGGGTAAACCATGACCAAAACCAAAAGGGTTGCCCATCCCTATGAGGCAGCAGACGGAGGTGACGGGGCTCGAGAAGCCGAGTAGACGAAGCGAAGACGTGCTAGAGCTTGGCGGTGGAGATCAGAGTCCTGTTGTCTTCCCAGCAGTGCCCACTGCTGCAAAAATAAGATGCATTTGAAGATTACATCAGTGGGGTGAGAGGGAAACACTCCCTCAATAGTAAACTTGTTACCAATATGCCATAAGGCCCATAGCATGGCCGAAGCACACGTCCACATGATCCGGCGCAGAGAGCCCTAGACCGAAGATAGGGATGACACAAGCTCAGAGCGTGAGCGTGGATCCCAATCCACCCCGGCGGCCTCACGGACCGCGCTCCAAGCAAAGCGCGCCAACAGACACCGGAAGAACACGTGGTCATCATCTTCCAGGTCACCACACAAAGCACAAGGACCGGAAGCAGGGCCATTGCGCTTAGCTATATTGATAGAGGTAGGAAGGCGGTCTTGGCATAGTTGCCAGAGGAAAACCTTAACCTTGAGCGGGATTCGCGCCTTCCAAAGCCCCGTGGCTGCCGTAGGGGCATGGCCTCGGCACAACTCTCTATAAAGGGACTTGACAGTGAACTTGCCAGAGCCCGAAAGTCTCCAAGATACCAAGTCTGCGGAGTCCGACAGACGCACATTTGCTATCAAAGTCCGTAGGCGATCCCAATCTCCCAGCTCCGGCCCCGTAAGCTCCCTTCTAAAGTAGATAGGGGGTGGGGTGGCACTAAGAGCCGAAGCAACCAGTTGGTTGGGTTCAACAGCGATGGAATAAAGTTGGGCAAACTCCGACCAAAGAGGATGCTGGCCTGTCCAAACGTCGTGCCAAAAATGCGTGGAGCGACCATTATTAACCGAGAACCTTGCGCCCCTGGCAAAGTATGGGTTGAGGGATTGAATGGCGTTCCAGAAAGGAGACCCATGAGGTGATGCCTCAAAGAAATTCCCATGAGGGAAGTATTTGGCACGGAGGAGGTCAACCCAGAGGCCGGTCCCTCCCTGGGACAGCTTCCAGATCCACTTGCACATAAGTGCAATGTTCATCAGCTTAGAGTTGATGATCCCGAGGCCCTCCTGGGCTTTAGGTCTGCATACGGCATACCACTTAACCATGTGGTACTTCCGTTTAGGACCCGCTCCTTCCCAAAAGAAACGTGCCCGCGGGGTGTCCATTTTCGTGTGGACCCCGTCAGCCAACAAGAACATACCCATGGCAAACATGGGTAGGGACGAGAGGCTGGAGTTAGTTAGGATTAGTCTAGCCCCTGAAGACATAAATTGACCTCTCCACGGACAAACCCGGTCTGCCACCTTAGTGTTGAGAGGTTCCCAATCGGCAATCGAGCACTTCTTCTCTGCGATTGGGAGGCCGGGGTAGGTAAATGGAAACTTCCCAAGTTTGCAATTAAGCAAGTTGGCTACCCGCTCACTTTCGGCCGCGTCCATCCCTATGGACACCACTTCACATTTGAGAAAGTTAATTTTTAGTTCGGACATGAGTTCAAAACACAGCAGGATGGCCTTAACCGTTGCGATACTGTGTTCGTCCGGCTCGAAAAGGAGAAGCGTGTCATCCGCATACTGCAGGTGTGACACACCCCCTGGGATCAGATTATCGACCACTCCCCTGATGTGGCCAGCGGAGCGAGCTTTGTCTAGCATGGCGCCCAAAGCGTCCGCCATGAAGTTGAAGAGCAACGGCGAGGCTGGGTCCCCTTGACGCAGCCCAGGCTTGTTGTGGAAGAAGTTCCCTACTTCTCCATTCACCGCAATGCCGTTTGGCCTCCCTAGACCAATTGCATCATACGATGAACCTAAACCGACGAAAATCCTCGGTCCAGAAGGATTTGTCGGAGAAACTCCCAGTTCACTCGATCGTACGCCTTCTCAAAATCTAATTTTAAAAGAATTGCCGGCTGGCGAGAGCGTTTGAGCGAGTGAACAATCTCTTGGAGGGCCAACGGCCCCTCCAAAATGTTGTGACCACGAATAAAAGTCGACTGGTTCCTACTAATAATACGGTGGGCTACCGGAGACAAGCGAGTAGAACAAGCCTTAGAACAAATTTTAAACAGGACATTAATAAGCGCTATTGGACAAAAAAGTCTAATATTGTCCATGCCCTGAACTTTGGGGATAAGAGAAAGAACCCCAAAGTTAAGGCGAGAGATATCTACCGTGCCACGCATGAACCCGTTACACACTTCGAAAATAGGACCTTTGAGCAGTTGCCAAAACCATTTGAACATCGCCACCGGCCACCCATCCGGACCCGGGGCGGTGTCAGTTTTCATCCCAAGGGCCGCCTGGTCAATCTCTTGGGGAAGGAAAGCCAGCCCCAGGCCTTCGTTTTCCTCGTCCGTGACCCGCAACGCGGGTTCCCAAACATCCGACCGCAGCCGGGCCCAGGACTCCTCCCTGGAGCTCATCAATTGGATGTAGAAGTCGTATATGTGACGGACGATATCCTGTTGATGCAGAAGGAGCCCCTGCTCAGATTGCAGTCTCAGGATGGCACATTTACGGCGCCGGCCGTTAGCGTAGGCATGGAAGTATGTTGTATTTGCGTCCCCCTTTAGCATCCACTTGATTCCACCGCGCCTACGCCAGTACTCCTCCTCGGCCCTTAGGAGGGACTCAACTTGGGCTTCAACAGCGTAGCGCTGAGCCCAGTCCTGCTCCGAGAAGACCCGCGAATCCGTAGCCGCATCCATACGGGCGAGGTCCGCGATCAAACGCGCTCGAAGCAGCTTATCCTCACGACCCTGGTTGGCCCCCTAGCCTTTGAGAGCCGCACACATTCCCGCCCCTGCGGCAATCCAGAACTCCATTGGCCCACGCATGTGTCCGATCCGGGCAACACATGTCTCCCACTTGGAGAGAAAGATTTGTTCAAATTCCAGATGCTCGAACCATGCAGTTTCGAAGAAAAAATGAGGGTTACATTTTAACCTCTCCTCCCCCGAGGAGAGGATTAATGGGACGTGATCCGACCCGATCCTCGTTTCAGCGTGTAGGGAGCACATGGGAAATAGCATTTCCCACTCCGCTGACATAAAAACTCGGTCTAGCACTGACCGAACCGGTGTAAGCTGCTTGTTTGTCCAAGTGTAGCGTGTGCCCACGCGGGCCACTTCCCTAAGGGCCATTGATGCTATCGCATTATTAAACATGGACACCCTTGTCCAGTTAATAATCCCGTTGTTCTTATCCGCTCCTAAACGGATTAAGCTGAAATCACCACCGACTATCAGTGGCAAGTTACGGACACCCAAAGCCGCGACCTTCTCCTGTAGTTCTCCTAAGAACTCATGCGAGTGCGGGTGGTTGGCCGGGCCATAAACCACGATAACCTCCCACTCGCGAAGGGTCGCGCGGTGGCGAATGTGTGCCGACACGAAGAATCTACCAGCATCCCACGCCACCACCTCGCAGCAGACATGGCCGATGCCAAGCAGCAGACCCCTGAGTGGCCCACGGCAGGCACCCAGTGCCACACAAAGTGTTCGAGCGGATCGATGGCTAGCAGGACTCGATGGGAAAATTCAGCCTTGATGGTTTCCTGCAAACCAACTACGTCGATCCCCTCAACGCGTATGAACTCTTTTAGCTGGGTCCGCCTCCCAACGTGGCCGAAGCCTTGGATGTTCCAGAAGATGAAACACATTATATTATGCGATTGCGGAGGCGGATACCGCGAGCGGTAACCGCTTTGACCACACGTCGTGTCTTGACAGGACCATGGGTTGAGGGGGACGACGCAACCCCTGCTGCTGTGTCCACCCGATCGGGCCGCGCAACAGGCACCAGAGAAGCCCCTGCTTCTTCTACTACTAGCGCAACACAGGCCGCCGCTGCCTGGGCAAGCGCGGCCTGCGCGATTTCCTTAGAGTGGATGAGAGATAAGAGCTCTCGAGCTTCACCCACATCGGACAAATCAACACCACTAGTGATGGTAGCTCCGCGTCCTCGGGAGCTCTTACCAGTCCACCAGTGATGGTAGCTCCGCGTCCTCGGGAGCCCCTGGTGCTCTACCTTGTGGCCACCCCCTACTCCGCTAGCGCAGCCGTGGTGGCAGTCAGGGAGGAGGGTTGTGCCAAGGCCGCATCGACCGATTGAACTGAAGCAAAGCAGAGCCAGGAGGGCCTCGCGAAGGCTGCAACCGCAGCCGGAAAGGAACAGTCGCAGCAGGAGAACGCACCCGGAGCAGGAGAGGCCTCTTCAGGCGACCAAGCACTGGGAGCTCCGTCGTCTCAAGAGACGCTTCGACCTCTGGAGGACGCAAGCTGCGCGAGCACCCTCAACCTCGTCGAGCATCCCGTGTACTTCGTCAGCACGGTGCTACGAGACGCAAGGGCACGGTATCCCATGCCTCAAAAACTCCTCCTCGCGCTACTAGTGGCCTCACGCAAGTTGCGCCACTACTTCCAAGGACATCCCATCAAAGTCGTCTCAGCATCCCCCTTGGAAAGAGTGCTCAGGAGCCCCAACTCAGCTAGAAGGGTTGCTGAATGGAACATTGAGCTATAGGCATTTCAGCTAGAATTCAGTACGACCAGAGTCATCAAGGGAGCTGCACTTGCGGATTTCGTGGCAGAATGGGCAGAAGCGCCGGATCTCGAGGCAGGCGAAGACCGATCACATTCCCCGGGAAATGAAGCACCAGATGGCTGGGTCATGTACTTTGATGGGGCGTTCTCCCGACACGGTGCGGGAGCTGGCGCAGTACTCGTATCCCCTACCCAGGACAAACTCTACTACTCCGTACAACTTTGCTTCCAGCACGGAGAAAAGGTCTCCAACAACATAGCGGAGTACGAAGGCCTAACAGCAGGCTTGAAGGCCGCAATTGCCTTGGGGGTGAAGCGCCTCATCATCAAGGGCGATTCGCAGCTCCTCGTCAACTTCTCCAACAAGATATACGAGCCAAAGGACGAGCACATGGAAGCCTACCTCGCTGAGGTTCGCAAGATGGAGAAACAGTTCTGGGGGCTGGAGTTGCAGCATGTGCCTCGCGGCACCAATCAGGAGGATGATGACATTGCCAAGAGGGCATCTAGGTGGCTGCCTCAGGAGCCTGGCGTCTTCGAGGAGCGGCTCTTCAAACCCTCGGCGGTGCTGTCACTGTCGAGCACGGCGCAACCAAGGGAGGAGCTCCCTCAGCCGCCTGCCTCAGGAGCCCCGATCTGCGGCCCAGCCTCAGGGGCACGCCTGCTCTTGGCGTTAGAGCCTCAGGAAGGGTGTTGGATCCCGGAGCTCAAGAACTACCTGATGCAAGGGACTCTGCCGGAGAATGAGGAGGAAGCGGAGCGTGTGGCGCGGCAGGCCACGGCTTATAGCATCAGGGATGGAGAGCTCTACAGGAAGCGACCAAATGACGTGTCCCTATGTTGTATCTCCCGAGAGCAAGGGAAGGAGCTACTGGCGGACATACACGACGGAGACTGCGGGCACCACTCGTCGTCACGGACCCTCGTCGGCAAGGCGTTCCGTAGTGGATTCTATTGGCCCATAGCGCTCAACGACGCCGTTGAGCTTGTGAAGGCTTGCGAGGCCTGCCAGTTTCACGCTAAGCAGATCCATCAGCCTGCGGGGGGTCTACAGACTATACCCCTCTCATGGCCGTTCCCAGTTTGGGGGCTGGACATTCTGGGCCGGTTTCCTCGGGCGCTAGGGGCTATCGCTACCTCTACGTCGTCGTGGACAAATTCACCAAGTGGGCTGAGGTGGAAGTCGTCCGCACAATCCCGGTAGGCTCAGCGGTCAAATTCATCAAGGGCCTCATGAGCCGATTTGGGGTGCCCAACCGCATCATCACCGACAACGGTTCGCAATTCACCAGTAATCTCTTCAAAATGTATTGTTCTAACCTTGGAACGCAGATATGCTACGCTTCGGTAGCACACCCCCGGAGCAATGGCCAGGCCGAGCGGGCCAACGCGGAGGTCCTGAGGGGTCTCAAAGCCAGGACCTTTAAGAAAAAGCTGGAAGCCTGCAGCAGGGGCTGGTACGACGAGCTCCAGTCCGTGTTGTGGTCAATCCGCACAACTGCGACCAAGCCGACTGGCGAGACCCCATTCTTCCTCGTCTACGGAGCAGAGGCTGTTCTCCCTCACGAGGTCAGGCGTCGCTCCGCATGGGTCCTGGCGTTCGACGAGACGCAGCAGGACGCCATGCGGGGGACGGATCTCGTGCTGGGGGAGGAACGCCATCGAGAAGCCGCGCAGCGAGCAGCAAGGTATCAACAGGCGCTGCGACAATACCACTGCCGCAACATCCGCCCCAAAACTATTGAGGTAGGGGATCTCGTGCTCAGACGGGTTCTCTCCAGGGAGGGGCTGCACAAGCTCTCTCCCATGTGGGAGGGCCCATTCAAGGTTGTTCATGTTTCCAGGCCTGGCTCCGCGCGCTTGGAGACCCCGGAGGGGGTACCCGTCCAGAACGCGTGGAACATTCAACATTTTCGAAGGTTCTATCCCTGAGCGAGGCCTAGCGCCTAGGAAAGGCCCGGTGCCTGTGAAGAAGGCGAATGCCTGTGAAGCTGCTGCATTTTGGGAAAGGCCCGATGCCTGTGAAGAAGGCGAATGCCTATGAAACTGCTGCGTTTTGGAAAAGGCCTGGTGCCTGTGAAGAAGGCGAATGCCTGTGAAGCTGCTGCGTTTAGGAAAAGGTCCGGTGCCTATGAAGAAGGCGCCTATGAAGCTGCTGCGGTGCGATTGGAAGAGCGTCGAGCACGCCGTTTTTATTGAACTTGAGGTGCTGCCGATCCTAATTGGAGTCTCTGTCGAATTCACATGTCCGCGTCATGCTACAATACGAACCGGAGAAGCATTAATTTATAACTACGTGGTAATATAGGTTTACTGATAAGCCGTGAGTGCCTTATAGGTACTCCAAAAAAAGTGAGTGCCTTGGGTCAATTCAATATTCAGAACAATATGCTGTCACGGTATACTTAATTACAGAAACCAATTTGTTGTCAAGAATAATATGAACACCATTGTATTGCATTATTTTACACAACCGCTATTTTTTTAATTAGTTACACAACCACCGTTCACCCGCAAAAAACATTGTTATCATGAAACAATGTGACCAAGATGACGATTCATCCAAAGCTTAGCAAGAAGAGGGGGAAAAAAATCACAAACAGCTACAAGGCATACCCCTACGTTCTCTCGGACGCACAATGATAAGGTTTCATCTACCTTTTGTAGGTGCCGCCGCCGATTTCCCTTGTCTTGGGCGGCCTTACGGCCATGGAGGCGCGGTAGATTCAGTCCTTGCCATTGGGAGAGCTCTGTTTTTATGTGTTTTTTAAAGTTTGGTTAGAATTTGTGTCCTTCTTAGAAAGGCGAGGTAAAATATGTTTTTCCTCGCCTTTAGGCACTGTTGTAAACTCATTTCAATTTCATATTATTATTATATCTACTGTATTCTAACTTCATCATGATTCATACCCCCCGATACAATTCATAGATTCATCAAAATAAGTGAACAACACATAGAAAATAGAATCTGTCAAAAACAGAACAGTCTGTAGTAATCTGAATATTTAGTATACTTATGTAGCAATCTGAAAAATTATACATTGTTTTCATGAGCATGAACACAAGTGTTGAAGGTCGACCCTCACTTCTCCAATGCACAACCTTCCAATCACTTCTCTTTTTAAAAAAGTTTTTAGGCATAAGAGGCAAGTAAATATATTTTTTTGGTATTTTCATTTTGTATTTTTTTGTTATTCACACACAACTAAAGAAAATAAAAGGGAAAACAAAATCTACTTAGTGAAGAAAGCAAACAAGCATACACAACAATACCAACCCCACGCTATTGCTCCTCGGCAACAGCACCAAAAAAGAGCTTGATAATCCCCAAGTGCAAGAAATCATCGTAGCAATTTTCAAAGGTGGAAGTGATAAGTATGGAGTGTCGAACCCACAAGGAGCTAAAGATAAGATCAATATTCTGTCAAGTCCTATCTGTCGTTGATACGAATCTACGTACACCAAACGTTTGCTTCCAACTAAAAACGAGAAATAAAACTACGTTGTGGGCATGAAGAAGATAGATTTGCATGATATCGGAGAACTAATATATAAAAGTAGGCGTTGTTAGTATAAAGTTAGAATATATCACTATAAATTATAGATAGCGAGTGTGGAATAATGATGGGTCGGTGTGCAGAATTATCCTAGGCAATTGTTAACAAGACCGGTAATCATTATTGCTATTTCATATGAGGGAGAGGCATAAGCTAACATACTTTCTCTTCTTGGAACTCTAGCAAGCATCCGCAACTACTAAAGATCATTAAGGTAAAAACCAACCATAGCATTAAAGTATCAATTCCCCTTTATCCCATACGCAACAACCCCGTTACTCGAGTTTAAGCTTCTGTCACTCTAGCAACCCACTATAAGCAAATCATGAACGTATTGCAACACCCTACAGCGGGAATCCTTCACGTGTGTGCGGCACGGCAGGCACCATAGGACAACACCAAAAAAATACATACAACTCAAACCAATCTATATCATCAATCAACCCAAAAAGACAAAAGAAATCTACTTAAAACATCATAGGATGGCAACACATCATTGGATCATAATATGTGGCTTAAAGTACCATGTCCAAGTAGGGGATTACAGCGGGGTGCGGGAGAGTGAACCGCGTAAAAGAGATGAGGATGGTGATGAAGATGGTGATGTTGATGAAGACGATCACCGCGGCGATGGTTCCCCCGATGGCACTCCGACTCCACCGAGAGAGAGAGGGAGAGGTTCTCTCCCTTGTGCTTGCTCCTCCAGGGCCTCCCCCTAGATGGGGAGAGGTTCCCCCTCTGGTCCTAGGCCTCCATGGCGACGATGGCCCCCTCTGGGATCCTCCTCCATGGCCTTCGGTGATGATGGCCCCCTCCGGCATGGTGCCAGAGAGGGCCTAGATTGGTTTTTCGTGGCTGCAGAGGCTTACGACGGCGGAACTATCGATCTCTCTTCTGTTTTAGGGTTTTTAGGATTTATAGGAGGGGTTGGCGTCGGTTTCACGTCAGGGGGCCTCACGAGGCGATCACAAGGTCGAAGGGCGCGCCCTAGGGGGGTGGGGGCGCCCTCCACCCTTGTGGTTAGCCCAGGACTATTCTTTCGTATCTTTTTCTTCCCGTATTTTTTATATTTTTCAGAAAAATTCTCCGTTAATTTTCAGCTCGTTCCGAGAACTTTTATTTGTACAAAAAACAACACCACGGTAGTTTTGCTGAAAATAACGTCAGTTCGGGTTAGTTCTAATCAAATCATACCAAAATCATATAGAATTGTTGCAAACATGGCATTAATACTTAATAAATTATAGATACGCCGGGGACATATCAAAGAGCCCGGAGAGGAACGATGGTGTAGAGTCCGGCCAGTGGAGGCGGTGAAGGAAGGAGGCCCCGAGTATAACACGGTGCAACAGAAGAGGTCGACGACGTTGTCCAGGCGCACGAGGACCTCACGGACGACGTCGTCCGGGAGCGAGGGCACGGTGGCCGCCGCCGTCCCTTCCATCTTCCCGGCTTCCCCCGTGTTGCCGCCGTGAGAGGTGCGATTGGACAAGGACAGATCCTATTTGGCGCTTATGCGCCCGTGAGCAAACGGGCGCCTGAAGGGCGCGGCTACTTGGGCTCGGCCCATTTTGCTTTCCAACCTTTTCTGTTAAAAGGCAAAAATTGGAGCGATACGAGACAATTCGAACCTGTGAAATCCCCATCGAAGGTTGCCTTTTCTAGCCACCCCACCAACAAGGGCAGCTGTGCTAACATTCTAACCTATACGTCATTTATTCGTTCCATTTCCCATTTCTGTTTTTTTTTTCATTTTTTTCATTTTTTTCATTTTTCTTTGTCTTCTTTTCCCTTGCCCGATGAATTGTACGCAAATACATGAGCCCTTTTTTAAAATTGATGAATTTTTTTGAATTCGATTAACTATTTTCAAATCGATGAACTTTTTAAAAAATCCATGAACTTTTTTGAATTTTGCTGAACTTTTTTCAAATTTGTTGAATTTTTTTGGTCAATTTCCATGAACATTTTTCCAAAATCAATGAACTTTTTTTTAAATTGATGAAATTGTTCAAAATAGACGAACTTTTTTTGGAATCAATGAACGTTTTTCAAATCTGATGAATTTTTTTTCAAATTCAATGAACTTTTTTTAAATTTGGTGAACTTTTTTTGAAAATCGATAAACTTTTTTGAAAAATCGATGAACCTATTTTAAAGAGATGATTTTTTTCAAATGGCTGAAGCCTTTTCTTTAAATCCGTAAACTAGTTTTGATTTCACCTTTTTATTTCGTAAGAAATAGGAAAATAAGGGGAAAAAACTGGGCTGCTAGTGAGTGGCCGATCCAGCGAAGCGAGCGATGAGCGACTGAAGCAGGAGCGACCGTTTTGTTTTCCCAAGCGAGTACGCGCTCATGGGCTGGCCCATGCCAGTGATGCTGCAGGCGCCCGCTCGTTAACAGCCGCCTGCAGCGCTGACTAGGAGCTCCCTTGGACGAGTCTCGCTCGACTGCGCTGCGCGAGGAACCGAACCAGCGTAGGCCGTGGCCTTTTACAACCCGGAGGCTCGGGTCGGGGCCCCCCAGTTGGACTCACCGTCGGATTCACAAAGCCGAATCCTAGACCCTCTCGGCCCGTGTGAACACAGCCTAACCAGGCTATCCAAACCAGGCCGAGCCTGCTAACCTGCTGGGCCTAGCCCATCCGGCCTCGGTGCCCGTTCGATTGGGAGCCTCGCCGAACGGAATATCCTATTTGACGCTCTTTGCGTCAAACTGCCGGCGCTTTGCACAGGCGAGCGACCGAGCCGCGACGTGATGGGCCGGCCCAGTTTTGCCGCGTACAATCGCACCTAGCCAACCGGTTTTGTCTCAAAAAAAAAAAACTAGCCAACCGGTTTTGGGAACCTTCCGAAAGGTTCCCTGAACCGGTTTTTTGTTTCTTTTACTGGTTTTTCTGTTTTCTTTCATTTTTTGTTTTGTTTTT
>NC_041392.1:706548865-706566594 GCF_002162155.2 Triticum dicoccoides | reverse complement strand
CATTTTCTGTTTCTTTTTTCTTTTTTCCTTTTGAAGGTTATTTTATCTTTTTTAAACTAAGTTCATATTCGAAAAATGTTCTTACATTTCAAAAATGTTCGAAATTTCAAATGGTTGCTTTTCAAAAAATGTTCATGATTTTCAGAAAATGTTCTTGTTTTCACAAAATGTTGCGAATACTTTTGTTCAAAATAATCATAACTATTAAAAAATGTTTGAGATTTTCAAAAAATGTTCATGATTTCAAAAAATGCTTTTGCTGAAATTGTAAAAAAATGTTCTTCATTTAAAAATTTGTTCAGATTTTTTTAAAAAAATTCATTCTTAAAAAATCTATAGAAATTTCAAAAACAATTACTATTTCAAAATCCATTCACAATTTCGGAAAATCTCATTTATAAAATTTGTTCACAATTTCAAAATATGTTCTCATTTAGAAAATATCACAGTTCTAGAAATTATTTCATGTTTAAAAAAAGTTCAAAATTTTTACAAAATCTTCGATATTTGTTCATTATTTCAGAAAATGTTCATTTTTCAAAAAATGTTTGTGATATTAACATTTTGTTCGCAATTTCAACGAATATTCCCATATTTTAAAATTTTGTTCGTGTTTCCAGAAAAGCGTACAATACCAATTTTGTTCGCATTTTGAAGAAAGTTCCTGTTTTGCTTTTATTGGTGCTGAATTAAAAAATGTTCCTGTTTTCCATTTTTTTAAAACAAAAAACTGTTTGTGATCTCAAAAATGTTCGTCTTTTTCGTAATTTGTTTGTTTTTCAGAAACATTTTTGAAAATTGTTCAGATTTTGGAATCTGCTTGGAGTTTGCAAGTTTTGTTCGTGTTTCATTTTGAAATCAGAATTACGAAACATCTTCACTTTTGCACAAAATGGCATACAAAAAAATGCGGCATTTAAAAACTGGTCGCAATTTTCAAGATATATTTTGAAAATGTTTTCCAAATGTCAACGCTGCTCTCTGTTCTTATATATTTCTGCACCTAAAGTTAAGTTTGTAGTGTGTGGCCTAGTGGTTAATGGCTCGCGGTTGGCGGTCCTGGGATCGATTCCTGGTAGTCGCTGTTGATTTTTAGCTCTTTTTGTCGCGCGCGAAAGGAAACGAAACAAGGATCGCGTTGGTGGGCCGGCCCAGTTATGCATCAAGCCTGTGCGTCGAGCTGCTGTTTGCGGGAGCCCTCGCCGAACAGCCTGCAAATCGAAATCAGTCGCACAATCCCTCTCCGCCTTCGTCATCCCCTCCGACCCGCCCGCCCCCGGATCCGGCCCGCCCCGCCCCTAAACCCTAGAGCGCCGCCCTCCCTCCCTCCCCGGCGCGGCGGCCGGCCGGCGAGCGAGCGAGCCAGCGATGGAGGACGAGGAGATGGAGAGGAAGGTGCAGCAGTACCTGCACCGCAAGGGCTTCCGCCTCACCGAGCTCGCGCTGCAGGAGGAGCGCAACCGCCTCTCCACCACCTCCCTCTCCGACGTCTCGCTCTCCAGGTGCGCCCGCCCGCCTCCGCGAATCCCCCTGAATCTCTACCCCCGCCGCCCCTTTCGGCGGCCGCAGCGGTCTCGAGCGTGAGAAATTGATACTACTTTGGCTTGGGCAATTGCAGACCTTCGACATGATTTGAGCCTTGAGCAGAGTTTATGGGGGCTAATCTAGAGTATCATGTCAAATATGCTCGAAAACTGCTCTAATTCCATGTTAATCTGAAAAATTTACTATGTCCCCCTTTGTTGGCAGGCCGGATAACGACCCAGCAAGATACTATGATGGCTACAACAAGCTAAGATCATGGGCATACAATTCTCTGGACCAATACAAGGTGTGCTACATTAAGTGTGGATTGTGATTCACGTTTACAGCTCTAGTAGTACATTTGAATGCACTTTGCTTTGCAGCATTCACAGATGTTTTGAGGCATGTAGCTGCTATATCCACACTGTTCAGTAATCTAGCATGCTACTCATGAGTTATCTTCATGTTTCTCTTATTGAAAATGAGCATGCCTGCTTGGTGCACCATGCTTCCAGGATCATGGCTGAATGCTTGCCTACTAGCTTTAGATGTCGCATTTATGAAATGGTCTTTGTTTTATGGCATGTCTTTACACTGCAGAGCTCCATCTAAAAAGCAAAAACCACTCACATAAGCATAATCACGTACTTGTCACATGATTGTAGTCACTGGAAATGGGATATTTGCTTGCGGTGGATGGACTACTTGCTATAATTTGATGTACCTATTACATGGAATGGCCTTTTTTATTTCCTTGTATTCAGCTATATATATTTCGTGCCTCTGAGTTATTTTTTTTATATTGTAGCATGAATTACTCCGTGTCCTTTATCCAGCGTTTATCCATTGCTTCATGGATCTAGTGTCAGAGGGGCATACACTAGAAGGTAATTATTTTTGTAGGCAAGAAGATATTGGTAGTTGGTGTACATTTCTGTGATAATATTTGTTTGCAGTTTATGCATCCACTTAGTTTATTTGAGGCATTTCTGTCGTTGATATCACCACACATGAATCTTGCAGCTCGGCAATTTTTCCTTAAATTTCGGGAAGATCATGAACTGATGCATTCAAGGGATCTCCAAAAGCTGGAAGGCACTCTTTCTCCTTTGCATTTGGAGGTTCGTCATTTAGCTCTCTTACATCCTTCAACTGTGAATGGAGATTTCATTTGTTTATTTGATTTTATCTACTCAGGATTCACAAAACATGCACTTATTGTTTTGCCTGCTATAATTTTCAGGAAATGGATCTGGCCCAATCTTTAAGGGAAAATAAATTCAGAATTAAATTATGTGAGGTAGTACTGCACCAAGTTCTTTTATATTTGCATTCCATCTCTTTGTTTCAACTACGATTGTATGGGTGGGTCACCTTTTGAGTTAAATCAATGCACATAGGTAAAATGTTCCACTGGATGCATATCCGTTGTTGTGACAATAGTTTTTTAAGTTGAGATGCTTTATTCTCGTGTACCCTTTTCCACCACTTACTTGGTAAGTGTTGTTATGACCAAGGGAAACAAACACAATCTAAGGTTTGTTACAAGCTTTTTCTTCCTGAATCCAAATGGGCAACTAGTTTCAAATAGGAGTAGATGATACGTCATCATGATACCATAATACATATACGGAATGCTAGTGTCAAATATGAGACACAAACCGCATATAGACCAATTTTTCACAGATGTTGCTGGCAAGGCACATTCCATGTGGTGATTTGTAGTTCAGTTGGCAACTCGTTGCATGATACATCATGATCTCACCTTTTTCCTTTGCTGCAATTTTGTTTTTCCTATAAAATTATGTCAACTGCTCTGTTTAAAGTTTCTACCTCGTGTTTCATTGCAGTATTCATATGAATTACTTCTCCAGTATCTCCAGAAAACACAAGCTCTCGTGATGCTTGGAATAATCAATGAAAGAATAATTTTTGAAGGTACAGTTCCCAGTCTGTCGAGATTATATCACACATTTTACTTACCCTTGCTTCTCACTTTTCCACCACATCCCTCTATCTATATTGGCAGTATCCGCTGGGCAGCCTTCATTGATCTCTGATGATGCGGATGTTGTTGCTCTGGTTGGAACCAGTAAGGACTTGGCAAAACAGATAAATCAGAAGGAAGTGCATTGGGGGGTATGTTATTCAGCACATCCGTGATCAATGTGTTTGTTTCCTATTATCTATTCTATCAAAACGGTTAACAATGCTGATCAAATAGGGACAAAACTCTAGTAGCACTGTTTTTGCCACTTCCCAAACGAACCTCTTCCATGAGTGCAATTTTTCAGTTTTCTATTTAAGTATTTACTAGTAAATTGTACGTGCTTTGCATGTCATTTAAATATGTGTGCAAAGTTCAATTCATGGATACACTGCTTGCTCCCTTCAAACATGGTACCTTCGCATGTAAAGCTTGATCGAGTTCATTATTGTAGCCATTCTGTTTTGTATATATGTTGCCTGAAAAAAGGGGTTCAGTCCTGTATATAAAGCTTTACATGCTTAGTATTAGTATCTCGTACTACATTGAGCTTACTTTGCAACTTCTTGAAAATTTCCTACTTCTCCCTGACGCGATTAGTGCGCGCGTTGCAGACGCTCTGCCAGTGTGTGTACCTTGACCAGTTGCATGCATGAATGGATAACCTTAGGCAAGTGAAACTTTTCCTACATTGGTATATAGTGATGGTTCTAGAAATCAGTGGTATCTTCTGTTATGGCCGGTTTAGCTAGGCCCACCGGGCAATCTTAGTCCACAAGTTATCTTAGGTTAATTCTTATGCAAGTTATCTAGGTTATAAATATAGGCTGTAAGACTCTTTTTGGAATTAAGCAATAAGAATATTATTATCCCTATTGCCTGGCTCCCAGAGGAGCCGGAACCCTAGCCGCCGCCATCTCCCTCCGACGTGACGGTGCCCCGTCCCACTCCATCCTTTCCCTACAACCTCCGGAGCAGGTCTGGTAGGACCCCTGGTTCTACCAATTTGGTATCCAGAGACTCGGGTTCGATCATGTCGTCATCAACACATACGCCGCCGCTGCCCATCATCACCACCGCCCCGATGACCACTGCCGGGTCCCCAACGCCGCCGGCCTCGATCACCTCTGCGCCGCCGGCCCCCGTCACTTCCGCGCCGCCGGCCCCCGTCACTTCCGCGCCGCCGACAACCTCCGTCTTCACGCCGGAGGAGATGACCAGCACCCTGCGGGACCTCGTGACGGCCGTCCAGGGCATCTCCCTGTACTTGGCCGGCCCGCACACCACCCCGCCGGCTGCGGCCCCCCGCCTACAGCCACCCGGCGACGCACTGGCCGATCCAGAACGCATCGGGCCCGAGCGGGACGCCCTTGCTGCCGTTCCAGGGGGGCTACACCGGCGGGCCCCCGCCGCTGCTGCACCCGCCCTGGTACTCTGTACCCGTGGCGATCGCCGGGGCCCATCTGTCGCTCCAGCCGCCGCCCGCCCCAGCGCCGGTTCTCGCGGCGCCACCCGCGCCTCCCGCACCCGCCCTAGCGCCGCAGTGGCCGCACTGGCCCACGCCGGCCCCAGCTGCACCAACCGCGCCGCCCGCGCCGGTCCAGCTCCCACCGCCGCTGCCCAGCTCCGGACTGGGCAGTCCACACCGGGAGGACTTCCGATCCAGCAGGTCCGGTTTCCGCCGTCACCGTCCTCGATCCCGGCCTGGCTAACCGGGACGTCGCCACCGCCAGTTTACACAAGAGGTCGGGGACCCATCGGTACCCACGATGCAGTCTGGGGCCTTGTCCGGCTCCGCGAGGGCCTACGACGGCCTCCCCACCGTTGACCGGGCGCCATCAGCCATCATCATCATTGCTCCGCACCGCCGAGCCTGTCGGCCATGGCGCGCCGACCCAGATGCCGCCACAGTTCGCCAAGATCGATTTCGCCACTTATGACGGCACTGAGGACCCGCTTAACTGGCTCAACCAGTGTGAGCAGTTTTTTCGTGGCCAGCGCACGCTCGCGTCGGAGCGCACTTGGCTAGCATCCTACCACCTCCGCGGTGCAGGCCAGCCCTGGTACTACGCCCTCGAGCAGGACGAGGGCAGCATGCCCCCTTGGGAGCGCTTCCGCGAGCTCTGCCTCCTTCGCTTTGGCCTCCGGTTCGCGGGAGCCGCCTGGCGGAGCTCGGCCGCCTTCCCTTCACCTCCACGGTGCAGGACTTCGCCGACCGTTTCCAGGCCTTGGCATGCCATGCGTCGGGCATGACGGCGCAGCAGCGGGCCGACCTCTTTGTCGGTGGACTTCCGGATCACATCCGCGTGGACGTGAAGCTTCGGGGACCCTAGGATCTCCAGTCGGCCATGTACTACGCCCGCGCGTTCGAGCGCCGCACGGTGGCCATCCAGCAGGAATCACCGTCCCGGACCACTGGGTCGCTACCCGGGCTGGATTCCACGCAGGGTCGGCCTGCGCAGGCTTCTGCGGCACCCCTCGCCGCGACCGCGGCGCGCCCGTTCCGTTGGCTCACCTCAGTCGAGCTACTCGAGCGTCGCCGCCAAGGGTTGTGCTTCAACTGCGACGAGCCCTACACGCCCGGCCATGCTTGCCCACGACTCTTCTACCTGGAGGTTGCAGACTACATTCCGGAGGACGCCGTCGCCGCCGACCTGGCCGCCCCAGCTATCGAGAAGGTGTTTGACGCTGGTTGATTGCCTCGAGGAGTTCCGCAAGCGCTTCCCCACCTTACAGCTCGAGGACGAGCTGTTTGTGCAGGCGGGGAGAAGTGTTATGGCCGGTTTAGCTAGGCCCACCGGGCAATCTTAGTCCACAAGTTATCTTAGGTTAATTCTTATGCAAGTTATCTAGGTTATAAATATAGGCTGTAAGACTCTTTTTGGAATTAAGCAATAAGAATATTATTATCCCTATTGCCCGGCTCCCAGAGGAGCCGGAACCCTAGCCGCCGCCGCCATCTCCCTCCGACGCGATGGCGCCCAGCCGCCGGCGCGCCCGATCATCGCCCCATCCCACTCCATCCTTTCCCTACAACCTCCGGAGCAGGTCCGGTAGGACCCCTGGTTCTACCATGTTCACTGGTACTGTAGCTCATACTGTAGCTGCGAATCCCACAATTTTCAGCCCTCTGATTGACTCTATCAATGGCTCACATTGCTTTTTGGTTTTGAGATCCAAACATTTAAAACTCGTACACTATAGAGTAGTATAGATATAGATATAGATTCTTCGTTATCCTTAGGCATGTGTTATTGTTAAAATTAAATATATAGTATGCAGTTGCTTGAAGATTCAGTTGAGGAGCGCATGGAGAAAGCACTCTCAGATTCTGATAGAGCTGAAGCAGAAAGCAAGGATGCAGATGCAGAAGATAATAACAAGGCAAGAAAGTCTCCCATAGTATGGGACCCTTGTTATATTATGTTTGTTTTATGCTCTCTGCCATTGAAACCTGGACATTCCTTTTTGGTCAGCACTCAGCAGCATGTTTTTGTTCTTCTCTTCTTCTGTTGTTATCTTAAGAACAGGAATGCTGCTGTTCATTGCTTGGTTCCACTATCCATATACCCTTGTTTGTTATTTACGTTGGATCTTTCATTATTTCTTATTGTTTTTGCTACAGAAAAAATCCTCATTAGGTGGAAAGCAGGGCGGTCCTCTTAACAAAAAGCTCAAAAAGGATAAGCTTGTAGGCGCAACAGGAAAAAATACGAAATCCGAAACAAGCATGATTTCTGCAGCACCTCGTGTGAAACCAGAGCTAACCCTTCCAGCGGCGTAAACATTTATTCTCTTATCTACAGTTTAAATAATTTCTCAACTGTATTCTTTGAAAATAGATACCATCCCTATAACTTATAAACTGAATGTGGGTCCATACTCCAGACATGTCTGTGTCATTTGCTTGAGCCTGACTTGGAACCTAAAATAAAGGCTGAGATGTTTTATGGGGGGTCTGTTGGAAAAGTTATCTTACAAGTTTCAGGAGGACAAAATATTGTTCTTTTTCCATTTTGCTGAACATACTCACTTGTCTACTTTTTTATCTGCCAAGTGTCAGCCTTGCGTTTATGATCCTGAAAAATTACTTGTTTTCTTCAGGCCTGTTGAAGTTGAACAATCAATTCTTGAGGACCTGCGGAACCGTGCACAATTGAATAACTTGGCATTGCCATCTGTTAGCTTCTACACATTCCTTAATACACATAACGGGTAAGCTTAGCTGTAATTTAGTATCAACTGTTTCAGTGTGCATACTTTGGTTTGAAAACATTATCCTGTGGAGTGCAGATTAAACTGCTCATCGATATCAAACGATGGATCTTTGATAGTTGGTGGGTTCTCAGACTCATCAGTGAAGGTTAGTCCCTTTAGGTGATAGTTTGTTTCTCATGTGATCACTACATTAACTGGCAAAACTTCCTTTTTTACTAGGTTTGGGATATGGCAAAGATTGGTCAACCAGCCAAAACATGTTAGTCGTTCTACACTACATATTGCTGATGTTTTAGTTCCACTGTGATATGGTGAAATGCTTCTGTAACTGCGCACCTGATTTCGGTCATGGTTGTTTTTTGTTCTAAGGATCCTAGTTTATTTCATTTAGTTTAAGTTATAACCTTGAAGTTTAAGGTGGTGTTGCAGCACTGATGCATGGTCAATGCAATGAATGTCTTCTGGACCTATTGTTGGACATGCTAGAATATTTTACTGGCTTTGCAGTATTTGACTGGAACCTGTCCAGAACTTCAGAATAACCATAGAACATTAATTTTCCTAACATAGTAGTGTTTTCATTTCTATCTTGATGGTATTTGCTGATTGGTCAAATTTGGACTCTCAGCTAGTTCACAAGGAGAGAATGGATCTTCACAGGACGAGCGCTTGTCATCAACATCTGAGGGGAAAAGACCGTATACATTATTCCAAGGTCATTCTGGACCAGTTTATTCCGCTGCCTTTAGTCCATTTGGAGATTTTCTCCTGTCATCATCTTCAGATTCAACAAGTAAAGCATCACTTACATTATGCTTATTTTGTACCATTCATTTGCTTGTTCATTTATTTAATCAAACTAACCGTTCATCTATTTCTATATATTTGTTACAGTTCGGCTATGGAGTACCAAGTTGAATGCCAATCTTGTTTGTTACAAAGGACACAATTACCCGGTTTGGGATGTCCAAGTATGTGAGCAAATCCTTTCTCCGTGTCATTGTTGTGAAAACAACATTTGAGTTCTTTCTTCATGGGGTGTCTTGATTGCCTAGTTCAGGCCAAAACATTTGATTAGTTAGTTGATTGTTCAGTAGTTTTTATTTGAATGATGCTCAGATCTGTTATTACAATCAGTGTCGATGCCGTACAATCAATCAGTTGTTCAGTAGTTTTTAATAAACTCTTCTGAAGTTCTAATGTGGCCTGATTTCAGTAGTTTCTAAGAAACTCTTCTGAAGTTCTAATAGTGGCCTCATTTCAGTAGTTTTAAATGAATTCTTCTGAAGTTCTAATAATAGTGGTCTCATTTCAGTAGTTTTTAATAAACACTTCTGGAGTTCTTTTTTGAGAGAAAACTTTTCTGGAGTTCTAATAGTGGCCTCATTGTTACAAAAGATGTCCTTGCCCTAGTCTTGATCTTGGCGAGACGAGTGCGAAACTGCAAATACTTGTGGTACATATTCCTAGTTCGCTCTTCATTTTTGAACACTTCTGATGATGGGATTTGGAATAGGTCCGTTGGGCTTAATATTCTTTTGAATAGCTTATGATCGGCACATATGTTTGTGTTGCATAGCTTTCTAATTCTGTTCTATTGAATAGACATCATTGTGCGTTGTATTGCTGACATATTTTTATATTTTTGTGGCAGTTTAGTCCAGTCGGCCATTATTTTGCCAGTGCCTCGCATGACAGGACTGCTCGAATATGGTCAATGGATAAAATCCAACCTTTGCGGATAATGGCTGGGCATCTTGCTGATGTTGATGTAAGTGTGCTTCTAGCTCAGATCTTGTAGTGATTTGAGAATTGATAGTCTGCATTCTGACTGATGTTCTCTTCTGCATATTACTTATCTGACAGTGTGTGCAATGGCATGTAAACTGTAACTACATTGCCACCGGCTCTAGTGACAAAACTGTAAGGCTATGGGATGTTCAAACTGGTGAATGTATACGGATGTTTATTGGTCATAGGAGTATGGTCTTGTCCCTGGCAATGTCTCCTGATGGCCGATACATGGCCTCCGGAGATGAAGATGGGACCATCATGATGTGGGATCTCTCTACTGGTCGCTGCGTTTCACCACTAGCAGGACACAACTCTTGTGTGTGGTCACTTGCTTTCAGGTAATCACATTATACATTGTTTTGCTTGCTTAGTATCCCATGTGTCCTTGTTACTGATGGCAATCAAATAATAGCTGCCGTACCAAATAAATATGCGTAGAGAGTATTAGTTTATGGTAGGGCTTGACAAAGTGGGTTAGATTTACCTATAAATGAGCAATGGGTTCACTAATCATTTTGGCCATCCTTTTTTAGAGTACTTAACTGGATGGTTGCGTAATTCTGTCTTCAAATGACCACATCATGTATCTTGAACGCTCGTATGTGGTTATTTTTTCTTGAGTATACATTGACGGTCCATGTTTAAGAAATTTTAAACATATTGTATCTGCTTATTATGCGCTTTAAAGAAATTATAGTCTTTGGAGATTATCTTATGGGTCTATTGTTTAAAAAAAATTCTGTAAAAAATGTCTTCCACGTATCCACTATTTTCAGTAGATGTAAGCTGCAACATATTATATTGAATATCACTGATAGTTCTTCTGTTTTGAAATGTACATTTTTTTCTTTCAGTGATGAGTCACCCTGTGCTGTTGTATCTAGTTACATATGATTTTAGTTTTTGGAGAAGTACAATTACTTAATTGCGTGGTAATCTGCTATACCAAAGAATCATCTTAGTTAAACAATTCTTCCTTTGTTTATAGCTGCGAGGGAGCATTGCTTGCATCTGGATCAGCTGATTGCACTGTTAAACTCTGGGATGTCGCGTCCAGCACAAAGGCCCTGAAGATGGATGACACGTAAGTTGATTGGCTTGCTTGTAAAAGGCTGCTTTGGTTTGCCTTACTCTAGTTTTTAAATATCCTTTCTTTTTGTGAAACAGCAAGGCTGGTTCTACGAACCGACTGAGGCTGCTGAAAGCTCTCCCTACAAAATCGACTCCTGTTTATAACTTGCGGGTGAGAAACCGCTGTCATCAGTTAACATATGGTAGTTACCGTGTGCAGTGAAAACAAACTAACTGCTTTTCTCCATTGCAGTTTTCTCGGAGGAATCTATTGTTTGCGTCTGGCGCTCTCTCGCTATAGGCTCCTAAGCTTGCTGTATATGCACTCTGGAATACAATTCACATTTTTTTCATTTTTGACCTTAAGTAGCAAAGTAGATGTTTACTTGGCTGACTCGTGTTGTAGAGCTTATTACATTGTCCTTGCTGATCTCAGTGAACCCTATGATTAACTAGGTTGTTAAAATGTAGCCTGTGAGCATTGCGACTCATTGAAACATGTGTATCATTGTTGTAACATTAGCTAATTTTAAAATATGTAAAAGGTAGTAGTCACAAATAGGAAACATGAACACTTGGTTGATGCAAGAAGTCAATGGTCCAGGAGCTTCTAGGATATACTTGAGGGTTGTTTTCACATTATCTTGGTGTAGGGTCCGAATGAGCTGCCATTTGATATTTTGATATAGTTATTATGCGACTTGTGAGAGAAAAAAGCACTACCTGTCTGTCTTGAGTTGAGCGATAAAGGCAATACCTATCTCTTAAACTATTATTGACGTTGAATTGGAAGAAGCTTGTGTTATTTTGTATCCTACTATCTGTCGACATCTGGACCAGAGCGCTGCTATCACAAGTAAATGTTGATTTCTTAACGATGTTGCCAAACCCAAATGGAGAACCGTTGCGCACCCTGCATTTTGTCGACATGCCGCGCGGAAGGTTTCTCTCTGCCTGGCTGCGGCGCAATATGGCCTGTCCAGCTGAAACAGCGACGCAAAGTAGGTGGGAGATGAAATAAATTTTGACTTGGCCGCTGCGTTGGATGTCAAAGCTGAAATAATGCAGTGACAATGGCTGATGCGACCTGACGACCGTGTGGATGCGAGGGGCGCTGCGCAAGTGCTCTTAAACCCCTGGGGCCTGAGCTAGCCATCTAGCCGAGCATCCTACTTTCGCCTTACTCACACACCACCACCCGGGGAATCCCAAAGCTAGAAGAGGTCGTCGTCCTGCCGTGCGCTCCATCAAAGGTTCGCAACTATCATCTCTCGTCCTGATTTTTATTTATTTATTTCACGAGTTGTTCTCTTGTCCTGATATACTAGTAGTTCTATCGAGTAATCATCTTTTCTTGGGATGTAATCCTCGGTAAAAGGAAGCACCTAGTCGCCAAGTTTACATGTATCAGTCGATTCTCACAGCCTAGTACTATTCATCTTGTTCCCCTCCCAGTCGACCCGCTCTCTAGCCCCTGCTTAACTACCTACCGGCTATCGCCGCTGTGCACCACCCTGCCCTCTCTGAGCAGCCTCTCCTGTCGTGTCACAACTGTTCTAACCATCCCTCTAAGCCCCACCCTTTTCATGCGCCTGCGAGCACCCGTCAACCCTTTTCTATGCTCCACATGGCACCGGCAATGATGCGGCTAAGCAACCGATGCTTAGCAAATCCGCAAAAAATATCTCTTTTGGGTTGAGTCTTCTTGTCAGGCTTGTTATCTTATGTATTGTTTTGCTGTTTTCTCACATATTTTTAAAAATTAGAGGTATAATCCTTTTTTTCGTGAAGTTTCAGATATTAGTTTCGTCATGCTCAGACTAGCACTTTGCTTCAAAGTACTACAAGTTAGGGGGTATTTGGTTGGGCTTAACTTCAGCTTTTGCATTTTGGCTTGTAAGCCAACAAAAATTCACCTATTTTACGGGCTTTTCGCTTATACCATCATGTGCAAAACCCAAACAACATTGCCACGTACGCGTAGGACACTTCCCATCCAATATTTGTACGATATCCCACATCACACCGTTCATGCGCAAGGCTAAGCTGCAACTGGCCGTTGGATTAGCCACCGTACCACTATGGCACCACAACAAGTCTTATATGAAATGCTTCCGATAACCAAAAGCCTGAAATTGGTGCTTAGACTTGGTCTTTCGTCCTTATTTTACTAGTAGTTTTTATCAAATAATCATCAGTTTTTGACTTGTTATCCTCGAAAAGAGGGAGCACTCATCCGTCAGTTGCTTGAAAAAGTATTTATGGATAAGTTATGTTATTCCTTCGTGTGTGGCTACTGTTCATCTTTCCCCCCTCCCATTCTACCCGCTCTCTAGCCCATGCATACCTGCCTACCGCCGCCGTTCCGGCCACCCCCCTAAGCCCCACACTTCTGCTGTGCTGGCAAGCACCCTTGCAGCCGTCAATCCTCTTCATATCTTCTGCTGGTGATGACGTGGCTAGACAACATATGCTTAGCAAATCCGCAAAAAAGTAATCTGTTTTGATTTGTGTCTTCTGGTTAGGCTTGTTACCATACGTACTGCCTTTTAGTTTTTTCTTCACACATTTTCAGAAATAGAGCTATGCTTTTTTTTCATGAAGTTTTAAATATTAGGTTCATATGTAATTATGTACCCATGTTTGGACTTGCACTTTGCAACGAAGTACTATGAGTTAGTGGGTATTTGGCTACGTTTAACTTTGGCTTTTGCATTTTGGCTTATAGGCAAGAAGGACACCTAGGATGGTATTAAGCAAAATAAAATATACCTATGATTGTATAATCCAAAAGTCCATAAATAGGTGTTTTCCCGGGCTTTTAAGCCAAGTGCAAAAGCCAAAGTTAAGCCCAACCGAACACCCCTTAGTGTGCTTATCTTCTCCGGTGAGCATATAATACAAATATGTTTACAAAAATAAAATGCTAATTTATGACCATTTTCCATTTTTATCCTTGCAACCCCATTGGTGAAAAAATGGTCTATCTGTATTGGAAGTTACTGAGTAAAAGTGATGTAGTATGCACTAATGTAGGTTTGTAATTTTTTGGAGCTTATGTTGAAAATGCATGTCTGGCCTTTTGCAGGAAACATAAACCTCATGGGTCTCGCCATGCTTGTTCTACCAGTGCTCTTAGGGTTGTTTTATGGAGCAAGTGACATTAATTGCTCAACAGTTCATGGTAACACCACAGATCACCGTTCACTGCTTGATTTCAAAGGGGCCATCAGAGCGGACCCAAGAGGAGCCTTGCGCTCTTGGAATGAGAACATCCACTACTGTATGTGGTCGGGCATCAAGTGCAGCACAATGCACCCAGAACGTGTTACAGTGCTAAACCTTGCCAACATGAGCTTGACAGGCCAAATCACACCCTCTCTAGGAAATCTAACCTTCCTTTGGGAACTTACACTATCCAACAATCTCTTCTCTGGCCAGTTGCCCTCTCTCAATCGTCTTATAAGATTAGAAAGCCTTTACTTACAGAACAACTTGTTGCAGGGGAACATTCCGAATGCACTTACAAATTGTTCCAAACTCCTTTTACTAGACCTCTCTTCTAACATGCTAGTGGGTTCGATTCCTGGAAATATAGGTTCCCTCTACAATCTAAAGGGAATTGACCTTTCCAATAATAGCCTCACAGGAAACATTCCACCAACCTTCGGCAACAACACTTACTTAGAAGAGCTACGACTTACCCACAATCAACTCAAAGGAAGCATTCCTGAAGATCTTGGGAAATTGCCGAATATGGGGAAGAACCGGGCGGTGTTTCTCGGTCAGAATAGGCTATCGGGTAGAGTTCCAACAACATTGTTTAATCTATCCAAGCTTATAATACTGGACCTAAGTATGAATAAGCTAAGGGGCACATTACCATACAATATCGGTAATCTATCTGCCGCGCTTCAATGGCTAATTTTGGGTGCAAACAACTTGTCTGGGACAGTGCCACCGAGCATTGGGGCCCTAAAGAACCTAACAGTTTTAGATCTTGGAGGAAACAACTTCGTTGGACCAATACCATATTCCGTCGGGAGTCTGCCAAAGTTATGGAAGCTTGATCTTTCCAATAATCATTTTGATAGTTGGTAGCACACCGACACTACTGACTGCTAATGACTTATTCATGGTGGCCGAATGAGCCAGGGATGCAGTTTGCTGTGCGAGTGCAACGACCCGACGAGAGCTCTGCACCTTCCCGTTCTTGCATGGCTGTGTCACACTTTCTGTCAACGGGCGTGGTTGCTCTGTCTGGACTACAGTTTTCTATTGCTTGTTTTCCTTAGCGGTTTCCTATATTTTCAGCGGATCCATCCCCATGTATGTAGGGTTTGTGGATGTACGCACCTCATTTGTATTTCTGTCACCTAGATGAATTGAATAAAATGCTTCTGTTTGGGGAAAAAAACAATGTGGCTGCTCCCGGAAATGGTTGTATTGAGGGAGATGATTGGTGGCGCTGAGCCTTTGAAGGGCATAAATGATAAGTTCATGGTGCTAACAACGGGGCAAAGTCTCATCCATTGGTGAACCCCAGAAAAAAAAAATCCAACAGCAAGACAGAGAAGACCTGCGGAGGATAATCTTAGGGGCAGTCAAATAAGGTTTGTGGTGTTGGCCCGCTGTGGAGTTGCTCCCGGCCTATAACTTCTAGGTTGTTGCCAGAGCATCTTTAACACCCGCGCCAACGCACCGCACGTTAAAAGTCAGAATACAGCGTCGGATTAGCCAGCTTTTGCACGCGGCAGTGCGCTGGCTTCAGCGGCCGCCGCAAATTAAAGCACGTCCGAGCCGCTCCAACAAGTGGGCTATATTTCATCTGTTTTTTTCTACTACAATTTGATAATTGATAAAATGAGTAGATAGTTTTCTCCTACGGTAGATAGTTCATAGTTCGTCCGAACTCGGACTCTGTCTGCTTCTACAATAGCCTACTTCTATGATACAAAATAAAACAAAAAACTAGTACTACTCATCTGACTCGGACTCTCTCTCGGTGATGTTCTCGTCCGACGTCTGTGCGTAGGCGTCAAGAAACCGCTCGTCGCCGGAGTCTCAGGAGGACGCATCTCCTAGCGCGATGTTGTATTTAGTTACCGCGCTCCGCGTTTGCTTGTCCTCGCGATAGGCGGCTCGCTCCTCCCTCCTCTTGGCCCTCTTCGCCCTCCTCTCGGCGAATAACTGTTCCTCGTTGGTGTCTTGCGGGAAGCGATGGCTCCACAGCGCCATGGCTTGCTCGTCCATCTCGGCCAGCCTGAGACGACGCTCCCGCCTCCGGTGCTTGCGACGATCCTCGTCGGTGAGAAGCCGCGGGAAAGGCGTCAACTCTTGTGCCCGCTCCCACGTCGCCACATCGGCGAAGTTCATGTCCTGACGGGATCGCAGGAGGCGCCACACCGCAGCGTCGTATGCGCGGGCGCCCTCTTGGGCGGTGTCGAAGGTTTCGACGCGGAGGCGCATACCGCCGCCCGACCGAATCTCGACGGAGTAGGTGCCGAGCGGACGCACGCGGACGCCACGGTAGCCCGAAGCTCCCCGGCGGCGAGGCCGCATGGTGGCCCGGTGGTGGCGTGTCGGCGGCAGAGGGCGATGGAGAGATGGAGAGAGCGGCAGAGGGTGCTGCAATTTAAAGGCGCGCCGAACGCGGTGCGCCAAATGTAGCGCGCGAGCTGCCGCCTTTTCTCGTGTGCGCAACCATTTCCCGCGCGCGCTAGTTTCCCGCCACTGCTGAAGCGCGCGAAAACGTCTCCCGCACGTTAAAAAGCCAATTTACCACGTGCGCGTCTTTTGACGCGACTGTTGGAGATGCTCTCATGTTCATAATGTGCTCTGGCGTAGCGACACCTCCTCTATTTTAATATTTTGAGCCGTGACACAAGAAAACACAGGGCGTGTTTGGTTCCTTGGGTAGCTTTAGGCTGCATGGCATGAGGGATGCTGGGTGAGTGTGGCCTGGTTGAGCCGATGCAACGAAGAGCCGAGATGAGTGTTTGGTAAAATTTGTATGAGATGGCTGGCTGTACGTGCAGGTTCTTTAAAATATAGCTGAAATCAGGAAGGAACGTGGATCAGGCGACAGTATTGGGCGAAGGGATCCGGGGCTCGATGACTACAGATGGCCTGACAGTGGATCCTCGCTTGCAACGGCGCGAGGCGGCAGGATCCGGCGTGCATCGCTTGGACAAGGGCAGACGAGGCCGGCGGCGGCGCTTGACCAGTCCTACAGCGACGGCGCTTGGCGAGGGCGTGACGGCGGCGGAGCTTGACGAGGGCGCGGCGGAGCTTGGCGAGGGCACGCCGACGGCGGAGCTTGACGAGCGCGCGGCGGAGCTTGGCGAGGGAGGGGCGGGGTGGCGGTGGCGCTTGACGAGTGCGCGGCGGAGCTTGGCGAGGGCACGGCGGCGACGGCGCCTGACGAGGGCGCGGCGGGGCTTGGTCGGCACAGACGAACAGAGGGAGAGAAAAGGCGAAGGAACGAGCCTGTACGCGAGCTACGCTTGATCTCTATGTTTCCCTCAGCGTGACTGAGAGGCCCCTTTTTGCATCCACTGGGCCAGGCTGAAAAGCCCATACAGGATACCAAACAACAGAAATTTGCATAGTGGATGCGAGGCATATGCAACGCAGCTAACCAAACACCCCCACAGTGAATCAAGAAGCTCTTCTCGTACGCGACTAATTTTCCTCCATACAAAGTGAGTGCTTGTTCAGACTGGTAGGGATGAGAGAGGATTGATGGGGATTTAATTCACTGCAAGTAAAGAGTCCTCTAAATCCGCTCCAATCTCCTTGGGAGGGGATTAACTCAAGAAGGTCTAGGTGTGTCTTAGGTGGTGTTTGGTTCTCTAGTTCTAAAACTTTTTCTAGTCCCAACTAAAAAGTTTCTAGTCCTAAAACATCCCTCCCTATTTGTTTCCAGAGACTAAAAAGATCCTAGTCTCTTCCTAGAGGTTATTAAATGACCATGTTGCCCCTAGTATATAGAAAAATAACAATCAAACAACACCATGAGGTGGCGGGCCAATAGGTGCATGGAGGGGCATTGTTAGAAAAGTCTCAAAAAGTCTCAAAAAGACTTCTTGAGAGTCTTCTTCATTTAGTCTCAAATGCCTAGTTTAGTCACTAA
>NC_041392.1:706533842-706548612 GCF_002162155.2 Triticum dicoccoides | reverse complement strand
CTGGAAACAAACACCCCTTTAGTTCCAAATTGATTTTCTTGTCCCTTGGATCTTTCGATTCATCATTTTGTACCCTATCTATTGAGATACATCACATCTGCAGCATCTTAATGCGCTTCGTGACTAAGATATATAGCTTCTTCAGATTTCCATCAGTAAAATTGGAGAGCGACGCACTCCATGTCGACACTCGTCATGGACGGCAGCAGGAAAACATACATGGACCAATACATGAAGTGCAAGCAAGGGCACAACTAGATATCTACATTGATGGCACATGTCTTGTATCATCCAATCCAGGGTTCAACGACTCAGATGAAGCACTTATACATCACAACGTGTGATCTTCTCTTGTCGAATGTCATTTCCGATTACCTTAAACTCTCGTTCAGAGGGTTCCTATCAGAAGGATATAAAAATAAAAAACTAAAAGCTTAAAAGTTTCATTGCAAGAAGTTCACGTGCTCCTCCTAGCATAGTTCAAAATTCATGTATGAGACATCTGTCATTCATTAACATGTTGAAAAAACAACGTTGTTTTGCCATTTTAAAAACTGCTCTCAAACGGCAACGAATTTGTAACACACATGTCTACGTGACAAACTTGCTGCTATTCATAAGCTTTCCACTGGTTATATTATGTGCCACATTTCGATGAACGATTTAAAATTCTCATGTATACCAATTAAAATATGTTTTTATGTATTAAAAAAATTCTTATCTGTTGAAAGAAGTTCATAGTGAAAACAACGAGAAGTTAAAGTACTGTAAGGAATGCATTTCACGTGAGAATAAAAGTATAGAAAAGTAAAAGCTTAAAAAGTTTGTAGAAAGAAGTTCAAGTGCTCCGTCCGGAAAAGTTTAAATTTTTTTGCAAGAGAGGTTCACCTTGTATTTCCATGTTCGAAAACACAAAAATGAAATTGTTTTTTTTTTTTGCGTTTTAAAGTTATGGAGGCTGAATCTTTCCGGTAATCATTTTGACGGCTGGTAGTGCATCGGCGCTGCCTGATGGCTAACAGCTTGCTGCGGAGTGTCTGGCCAAGCCAATGATGTCGCGTGTTGTGCAACAACCCGATGGGAAACCTGTGTATCTCCCCTGTTCCTGCACAGCTGCATCTTCTGTCGGCATGTGTGGTTCGCTCTGTAGTGCAGTTTCTGTCTGCATTTTTTGTGGTTGCTCTGTACTGCAGTTTACCTTTTCTGGATTGGTAGCACTGTCTATTTCAGCGGGTTTGTTCCCATGTTCGTGTGTGGCACATACGGTTTGGCTGTGTGCACCTATTTTTGTATCTGTATCATATACGTACATCGCCAGTAATCAGAAAAAGAGAGAGAGAGAGGTACGGGACGACGATCGCGGGTATTCGGGGGCGATCCAACGAACCCAAAAGGCAAGGCCTGCGCTTTCCCTACCCTTCTTCACATCTTTCCTCTGATGGATCAGTCCCTTTCATATACGATGGCCGCCGTCGATCCATCCCACAGGCACAGCCGAACGCTGCTTTGTTCTTCTCCGGCCGGCCGGTACGTACGGTGCTGCAAGTACGTCGTACGTACGTGGTTCCATTCCTTCTTAATTTGGTATCGTCAGAATTTGTTCTCATCTCTTCCAGGGCTTCTCGGCTCGTGATCGATGGCCTGGCCGCCGGAGATTGAAGGCCGACCCGTACGAGGGTGAGCACACGGAGGAGGATGGCATCTGCAGACTGCAACACATGCTTCTTCAGACTTCCATCCGGTGAAGTTGAGCGCGACAGACTCAATGTCGACACTCGCCGTCCCGCCGCTGACGGCGGAGGCAGGAGACCGTCTTGCCGGGCTCAAACAGCAATGTTAGAATATAGAGTTGTAATCTCAACCTCCTTCCTTCTCTTGTATTCTACCCAAACTCTTTCTGTCATAACCTTGTACGTCAAGCCAGGCTTCGGCCACGCATCAATATAAACTACCACGCGGCTCCCTCGATGGAGTAGGAACGCTTCATATTTTTCATGGTAATCAGAGCCACCTCTTCTCATACATCTAGCCACAATCCAAAACCCTAGAAACCACACATCATCGTCTCCATGGCTTCCTCCGCCGGCGTCTCCCTCAACCTTGGATCGCCGCCGTCTGAGAAGCTCGCAAGAGGTAATTTCATCCTCTGGAAGACGCAGGTCCTCCCAGCCCTGCGAGGCGCGCAGGTGACGGGGCTCCTGAACAACACCGATGCCGCTCCACCCAAGATGGTGGAGATCACGAAGGCAGACAAGACCACGGCCCTAGAGCCGAATCCCCTATACGGACCCTGGATCGCCAAAGATCAGCAGGTTCTATCATACCTTCTCAATTCCATGTCTCCAGAAATTCTTGCACAAGTTGTTGGGAAAGATTCCACCTTTGAGCTCTGGACGACGGTGACAAATCTCTTCGCCTCACAATCTCAGTCTCGGATTACTAATCTGAGAATCGCCATCACCAATACCAAGAAGGGCTCGATGTCAAGCTCGGCGTATATGGCGAAGATGAAAAGTCTTGGGGATGAACTAGCTGCTGCAGGTCGTCCCGTATCTGATCCGGAGATGGTGGACTATATTCTGGCCGGACTGGACCGCGACTACGACCCCGTGGTGGCGGCGATCAGCGCTGTCAAAAACATCATCACAGCCGACGATCTTTTTGCCCAGATTGCTGCCTTTGATCAAAGGATGGAGATGCTAGGCGACTCATCTTCAGGCGGGTTCTATTCATCCGCTAATGCGGTCTACAGAGGCCGTGGCCAGTCCCGTGGCAGATCTCGCGGGCGTGGAGGAAGAGGCCGTGGCCGTGGTGATCGTGGTGACCGCGGTGACCGACAGTCGTCTTCCTCCAATGGAGGCGGCAGATTCAGAGGCCGTCCTCGACAGCAACAGCAACAGCAGGCTCGTGAGCAACAGCATGACTATCCAGAATGTCAGATATGCTACAGACACCATTCAGGAGGTGCACGAGTTTGCTGGTGGCGTTATGAAGAAAACGACCAGGAAGAAAAGCAGGCGCATGCAGTCTCCTATGGCGTGGACACCAACTGGTACGCCGACAGTGCAGCAACAAACCACATCACAGGTGAACTTGACAAGTTAACGATGCGGGAGAAGTACAATGGAGGCGACCAAATTCGCACGGCAAGCGGTTCTGGTATGGATATCACACACATTGGTAGTTCAATTGTTAAAACCCCCGTGAAAAATTTACACTTGACCAATGTCTTGCATGTTCCTCAAACCTCTAAAAATCTTGTTTCCGTTCATCGATTCACTCTTGATAACAATGTTCTTATTGAATTCTATCCTTATTTTTTCTTGGTTAAGGACTTGAAAACAAGGAGAGTCATTCTTAGAGGACGGTGCGTGGGAGGACTCTACCCACTCATATCATCATCATCATCATCATCTTCATGGTCCAATAAACAAGCAAATATTATCACCAAGCTATCTACATCAAGGTGGCATAGTCGTTTAGGTCATCCATCTTCAGTCATAGTTAGATATGTTCTTAGCAAAAATAAACTCTTTTATGAGCCTAGTAGTGAGTCAGTTTGTGATCCGTGTCAACAAGCAAAAAGTCATCAATTACCTTACCCAATTTCTACTAGTGTGTCTACTGCCCCTTTACAACTTATCTTTTCAGATGTATGGGGGCCAGCTCCTATTTCAGTTGGTAGATTTTCCTATTATGTAAGTTTTATTGATGACTATAGTAAATTTACTTGGATTTATCTGTTGAAAAAGCGATCTGATGTATTCCAAGTTTTCCTCAATTTCCAAAATCTTGTTGAACGCAAACTGAACTCTAAAATCATTGCTATGCAAAGTGACTGGGGTGGTGAGTATGAAAAACTAAATTCTTTCTTTCAAAAGCTTGGCATATCACACCATGTATCTTGTCCTCATGCTCACCAACAAAATGGATCCGCTGAAAGAAAGCACCGTCACATAGTTGATATGGGGCTTGCCTTGTTAGCAAATGCTTCCATGCCGCTTAAATTTTGGGATGAAGCATTCTTAACTGCTACATATCTCATCAACTTGCTTCCAAGTAAAGTTATCAAATTTGAAACACCCATTACACGACTTCTTGGTGTCACACCCAACTATACATCTCTTCGTATTTTTGGTTGTGCCTGTTGGCCCAATCTTAGGCCTTACAACACACGCAAACTCGCTTTCCGCTCAAAACGGTGTGTCTTTTTAGGCTATAGCCCCATGCATAAAGGGGTCAAGTGCCTTGATGTTCCTACTGGTCGGGTGTATATATCCAGAGATGTTGTATTTGATGAGTCCGTGTTTCCCTTTGCATCCCTTCATCCTAATGCTGGTGCACTTCTCCGCAAAGAAATTCTTCTTCTTCCTTCACATCTTCGGTCTTTTGATCATGGGGGCGACAACAATTGTACTAACCAATGTGATGATATTCCTGCTGGTACTGGTCTTTCTCTTATGCCTGTGCAGGTCCCTGGAGAAAACGGTGCTCAAAATGACCAAGATCTCAAAAATATGGCTGGTTTTGATCCTATATTTCATGCTGAGGAAGGAGACGAAGCTGGCACAGATGACGAAGAAGATCTGGCGGCGCCTGCCACCCCTGCACGCGCGCAGATCTCGGATCACGCGACCGCATCCGCCTCGGATCAAGCCCCTGATGGCTCCAATCCTGGATCCAGGGTGGGCCACTCCCGTGCTGCCGCGTCAGCTTCAGGCGGGACCAGCAGCGGGGCCGAATCCCCCTCGCCCCGCGCGCCAGCGTCAGGCGGGACCAGCGGCGGGACCAGATCCTCCCGCACCACGCGCGCCTCCAGTCGCGGTCGGGTGGCGGATCCTCTGCGCCAGTGCCTGCAGGAGGGGCAGCCACACCAGAAGCCACAGGATCCCCTGCGCATATGACGACAAATCAGTCCACTGCATGAGCAGATTCTCCTGGATCTTCTGTGGCAAGTATACCAGCGGTGCAACGAGAGGTTTCTTCACGTGTTATGACCCGGCTACAGAAAGGTATACGGAATCCTAAAATTAGGAAAGATGGAACTATACCATATGGAATGTTGTGTATTTCAAGAGAACCAACATCGTTGAAGAATGCACTTGATGATCCTAAATGGAAAAAGGCAATGGATGAGGAGTATTCTGCGCTCATGAGGAATAAGACTTGGCATCTTGTACCAAATCAGAGAGGTAAAAATATTATTGATTGCAAATGGGTGTATAGAATTAAGAAAAAGGCAGATGGCTCCATTGACAGATATAAGGCACGTCTAGTTGCAAAGGGCTTTAAGCAACGTTATGGCATTGACTATGAGGACACCTTTAGTCCCGTTGTGAAAGCTGCAACTATCAGACTTGTGTTAGCCATTGCTGTATCCAGAGGATGGAGTTTAAGGCAGCTAGATGTACAGAATGCGTTTCTGCACGGTGTTCTGGAAGAGGAAGTGTTTATGAGACAACCACCTGGGTATGAGAGTAAGAAATTGCCACAGTATGTCTGCAAGCTTGATAAAGCACTCTATGGTCTAAAGCAAGCACCCAGAGCATGGTATTCCAGATTGAGCTCACAATTAAAATATCTTGGCTTTGTTGCTTCCAAGGCTGACACATCCTTGTTTATTTATAACAAGGCAGGAGTAGTCATTTTGTGCTTATATATGTTGATGATATCATAGTTGCAAGTTCTTCACAAAATGCTACTAATGCTCTTTTGCATGATTTGAGCTCAGAGTTTGCGTTGAAGGACCTAGGTGATTTGCATTTCTTGGGTATTGAAGTCAAGAAAACTCAAGATGGTATTGTGTTAAATCAGGAAAAATATATTCTTGAGCTTCTGTCTCGCATGGGGATGAAAAATTGCAAGCCAATGCCTACACCTTTATCCTCCTCAGAAAGTCTCTCAGCATATGAGGGTGAGCCACTTCAAGAGGAGGAGAGTACAAGGTATAGGAGTACTGTGGGAGCACTACAATATTTAACTCTCACACGTCCAGATATCTCATTTGCTGTCAACAAGGTTTGTCAATATCTTCATGCACCTACTTCTGCACATTGGTCAGCTGTCAAGAGGATTGTGAGATATGTGAAACATACTATGGGAATAGGACTTCATTTCAAACGGTCTAATTCTTCTCTTGTGAGTGCATTCTCTGATGCTGACTGGGCAGGATGTAGTGATGACAGAAGATCAACTGGAGGTTTTGCAGTGTTCTTTGGATCTAATCTTATCTCCTGGAGTGCTAGAAAGCAAGCTACTGTGTCACACTCAAGTACAGAAGCTGAATACAAGTCTTTGGCTAATGCAACTGCTGAGATCATTTGGGTTGAATCACTTCTTGAGGAATTGGGAATCAAGAAGAATCGTATCTCATGTTTATGGTGTGATAATTTGGGAGCAACATATCTGTCTGCAAATCCAGTGTTCCATGCCAGGACAAAGCACATAGAAATTGATTTTCACTTTGTACGAGAAAGGGTTGCGGCAAGGAAACTTGAGATTCGATTTATTCCTTCTAAGGATCAAGTGGCTGACGGTTTTACAAAAGCACTACCAGCAAGACCATTTGAAGAATTCAAGAGTAATCTTAACTTAGGTTAGTTGAGATTAAGGGAGGGTGTTAGAATATAGAGTTGTAATCTCAACCTCCTTCCTTCTCTTGTATTCTACCCAAACTCTTTCTGTCATAACCTTGTACGTCAAGCCAGGCTTCGGCCACGCATCAATATAAACTACCACGCGGCTCCCTCGATGGAGTAGGAACGCTTCATATCTTTCAAGCAACACAAGTGCCGGGACACGAGTCAAGGTCTCTGCTGCACTGGACTACTGGAGATGCAGCCCAAGCGTGTGGATGTGACGGATGCTGCACAAGTGTTCTTAAGCCCCTAATCGGCCTCCCCATCCGGCGAGATATGACTCGATTCCTCCTCTCCTACCAACTCACCTCGCTCGTGGCGTGCACTAGGACCTCAGGGCTTCCTTCTTCTCGATCCATCCCCGCCTACGCATGACGTCCTTCCCCTTCGCCCGCCCATCGAGCCCTCCACCAACGGCTGCCGTCGTGGTTATCGTACATCTTCCTCCCTCGCCGATGAGCAGCATGCACCCGGGTACCTCTCCTTCCCTCTCCCTCTCCTCGCCCAAGTCCTAAGTCGCACGCACACCCCACACGCGGATGAACGACCATTTCCAACATATATAGAGATAAAGATGCTCTTAGAAGCCATGCCAAAGAGAACGAGAAGGATGTCGTGGTGCCACGGATGAGTGATGTGGCGCAAGTCAGGCCATTGCTGGGTGGCCGGTGGGTATCCCTATGGCATTCAATGACATGATGATGATGCACCAGACACACACTAATATAAAACAAGGGTCCATATTTTTTTTGATCAAAATAGAAAAAAAATACATATAGAGAAGGGAGGGAAACACATAGAGAAATAGGAAAATATATATAAAAATAGAAAATACATATTATTAGCGGAATAGCGCATACTCAAGCAATCCGGACCCATCTCTTCAATGCAAGATGCATGGTATCCGGTGCGCCGAGTTGGACGGAGTAGAAAGTCACGGACTCGAGGTGACGTTATGCAGCCAAATGTGACCGTGGACCTTGGGCACGGAGTCGTGAAACCAGAATTGGACTAAGATGGCGATGTCGCTCCGGGGGGTGATGTTGTACTCACATTGGTTAGAAAACTCCGTCTTCAGAACACCCCGGACCAATGCCTCGCAGTATTTAGGATGGATGTTCTTCGTCTCGACATGAACAATGCATGAGCCAGGGATGATATCAGGCACAACACGGACGACATCGATGTTTGCTGCCATTGGAACGATCTTCGGTTGTTTTCTGTGTATAGTGAAAATGGGACGAACAACAACCGCGGGAGGTCAAAACCTTTTTGGTTTCACACTATTTTTTCACATTTTGTGTTGAGCATTATTGTTTTCATATTTTGTGTCTAGAATCAGTGGCACTGTCCACATTCAAGACGCCACAAAACATAAGGAAGCAACATGGCTGCTGAATGTTCCAGTTTCTGCTCTTAATTAAATAGTGGAGGCGATACACAAGCCAACGCCAGTAAATAAGATAGATAGTAGTACTGACAGTTGGCTGGCAGGGACGCCGCTGCTATTTCCGTGTGCCAGTGACAAAGCACTTGTGACGTTAGCTCTGCGGCCGGGCGCCACTATTTTTCAATATGTGAACGGCGGGGGGACAGTCCAACGCCAGTACTATTTACATCCGTTAAGGTCCACAAACTACTTAGAGCATGTTCAGCCGTGCCCCTACACTACAACAAAAACCCACATACACCAACACATATTTACCAACGGAACTAGGATAAGTGTTGTTTGATTCAATCTCCCACCTCCCCACTCAGCGTTTCCCTAAGAATAAAAACTCCTCCACACTCGGCACTAACCTCCCCGTTCCCTCAAAAAACACTAAGCTCACCTTGCCCACCTCTACCTTATCCAAAAAAGTCATTTTTCCTATCCCATCTCTCCCCCCGATTCCTCTCTCACCCGAGATCCGTGGCGACGACGCCGCTGCCGCGATCTTCGATTCGGCCTAGCTCCAGTGCTCTCCTGCGCCGTTAGAGCAACTCCAACGGACCGACCCAAACGAACGGTGTTTTTGTCCGTTTGGGTCGGTCGCCCGCCCGCCGTCCGCCCTTTTTTAGTTTTGGGTCGGCAGTGCGCCCAACGGGCCGACCCATTTTCATGACCGTCGCCCTGATTTTGACGCTCCAGCACGCGGGAAAGGTTCGCGCGCGCTGGTTTTGGCGCTCCAGCACGCGGGAAAGGTTCACGCGCGCGCCGCGGCCGGCGGTCGCTATAAAAGAAGGCGCTCGCTCCACACTCTGTCGGCCGCCCACTCTCGCCGCCTCTGCGCCACCATGTCGATCCGCCGCCTACGCGCTTCGGATTTTCGCGGAGTCCGCGAGCGCCGCTCCGGCGCCTTCTCCGCTGAGATCTGGTTTCGCGAGAAACGTCTCGCCCTCGGCACCTTCGACACCACAGAGGAGGCGGCCCGCGCGCACGACGCGGCGGCGTGGCGCCTCCTGAGGCCTCGTCGGGATATGAATTTTCCCAATGTGTCGAGCCAGCGGGCGCAGGATCTGGCGCCTCTCCCGCGGCTTTTCACCGACGAGGATCGTCGTGTCCATCGGAGGCGGCAGCGTCGCCTCGCCATTGCAGAGAAGGACGTGGAAGCCTTGGTGCTGTGGCATGGAGGCTACCTGCAGGACATCGTCGACGAGCGCCAGTTCTACAAGCAATTGAGATCGGAGAGGGACGCGAGGAGGAGGGAGCGAGCCGCCTATCCGGAGGACAAGCGTTCGCGGAAGCAGGCAGCTCAATTGAAATTGAAGCTACGAGAAATGGCGGGTTGGGACTTTGAAGACGAGGCGTATGCTGACGCCTACATTCAGACATCGGAGGAGGATATTACCGAGTCGGAGTCAAAAATCGATGAGTAGTGGTCTTTTCTTTTTATCTGTGTACGCTAGAATTATCTATGTATCCATTTTTATCTGAAAAAATGGCCGGCGGCGTCGGCGACGTAGCAGGCGGGCGAGGGTGTGAATCCAATGTGCCACCGACCAGCGGGCCCGGTGAGGAAAGAGGGCGAGCGCGCACACGTCCGTCTCGTGTCCGCGCCAATGCAAATCCGGCTCAAAAATGGGCCTGGAATGGGTCGCTCGCGGACAAAAAACGGACGCGCATCCGTTTGGGTCGACGCGTTGGGCCGCCACTTTTGTCCGCACCGACCCAAACAGACGCGGGCGGACGAAATGGGTCGCCCCATTGTAGTAGCTCTTACTCACTGGCCCCATCGCCCTGGCTCCCTCCGCCGTCGTGACATCCTGCACGCCCATGTGCCCCTGCAGACTGCAGCAACCCTAACACCGACGCGTCTCCTTCTCCTCTGGTTTTTGCCGGTTCACCAACACATGCGTCTTCGCGCATGCAGCTGCTGCCACGGGCTCGACGGTGCTGCTCCGCCTCTACCTCAACTGCGACGCCGATGGTTCAGTGAGTCACCCCTCCTCTCTGCTCTTATCTCTCTGGTCCTTTCTGGCAGAGGTGGAGGACCGGGAAAAATTAAGGTGTGGCAACTGTCAACTAGACAAAATTGATGCCCCCTAAAAAAATTGATGCAAAAACATAATAGTCAATTCACACTGCACTAAAGCTTTTATTGACATCTAGAAGACACATGCAGTGGCAGGGCTAGGTCGCGACGGAGTTAGGGATGGACGGATGGGCGACGGCAGCGGCGGCGGCGTTTTCGGGCACAAATCACCGGTGGCAGAGGCGGGCAGTCATCAACGTAGCAGACTCAAATCGGTGGGTCGGCGGCGGCTACAACTGCGCGGCCGGCGGCGGGGTCGGGTATGGGCCGAGGGCGACGGCGGCGTGTTTCAGGGCAAAAATCACCGACGGGCGGATTGACGGAAGTGAAATGAAGGCGGTTGGCGCGCTGCCATCAGTTTTACATCTCCTAGAGGTGGAGATGCAAATTTGCACCGCGAGATGTTGTAGTTTACATCTCCGTGAGGTGAATATATAATTTGTTTTGCATCAACACCATCTGTTGGGGAGGTGTTTTTGGGCCTCAGAGATATTTGTTTTTGCATATACATCTTCACTTGAAGATGCTCCTAAACCTAACATTTGGTCGGGTCATGTTGGTAGTCAAAAAAATATAAGTTGCACGCATCAACAAAATTTTATCCGTTCTGTTTTTGGATCGCCTAGTCACAAGTTCCATCAGGAGTGAGCCGTGGAGAGAATCGATCTGATCGTTGTGCAGCGGAAGCCAGCTGGTTCGCGTACGTCTACGTAGTGAGATGGGCATGTGCTGGACAATACATCAATCAAGTTGCCTGCTTGTGTGCTTTCAATCTAACTTATGTGCTTCATCTAGTTTTGTTTGGGTGAATTGATCCAGCATGGTCTAAAACTAACAAGCAGTATATGTTTAGAGATATTTACATGAAGAAAAGTATATGCTTATATGTATAAAAATTTGGTGTCAAATCAAGGTGTGGCGGCTGCCACACCTTGCCTACTGGGCTCCTCCGCCAGTGCTTTCTGGCGTGGCTACCTAAAGTTTTGCCGTCGTGGCGTTGTAGATCACGGCTGGATACAACAACCGCAGCCACTCTCAACATGATGGCTTCCATTATTCTGTTTGGGATTTGGTGCCCCAGATTCTCAAACGTTCCACTTGTGCATGGGTGACAATTAGGTACGAGATTGGACAGCATGTTTGTCCCATTCCTATTCAACTGGTCAGTGCATATTTATACCGCTGTACTTCCCGAAAATTGACACATGAGAGAGGGAGAGGCGGAGACAAGGCCGCCTGAGGCGACCGGAATCTCACCGCCGTCACCCCGATCCTCATCGCATCTCTGCGCTAGGGGGTCACACCTGATCCGTTCGCGATCTCCTAATACACATGCGGCGGCGCTGTCGGAGAGAAAGGAGGGGTCTACGGGATCGGGAGGTGACTGTGATGATCCGCAGCGTCAGATCGGGCGGGAGGAGCGGCGGTGGATGCAATGGCGAGCTTCGTTCTCCATCGGGATGGATCCGGGCGTCTGGATCGAAGGGCGGCTTCGATTCACCCCTCATTCTAGATGGATGGTTCTTCTCGATCTGGAGAATGATGTCCTCGCCGGCGATTATCTTCCAGACGGAGACATGATTGAGGTAGGTCTTCAATTCAAACTTGATGAATATGACGTAGTTGTTGGCGAGTGTGTGCAGATAGACTTACGACCGAAGGCATCAGAGATGATTGATCTGACGGAGCCGATCCAGGCACGACCAGGAGGACGTTTTTGGGCGCTTCTGGAGAGTGATGACGAAGATCAAGCGGAGTGTCATGCCCCCACCAGAGTCATGGCCTCGTCGGGTGTCGGTCCGTTGCCGTTGCCGGAGCCCATGAGTAAGATCGTTCGACGTCGTTCAAAATTTGAAAACTCCAAGCCGGCCATGAAGCCATGGATCGGACCGATCCCTAAGGTAATGAGAGAACCGGTGACCTTGTCACAATTCTTGCCGGAAAATTGGACTATGGTTACGCGAAAGATGAAGAAAGGAAAGTTTAGCCGGCCACCGCCGCCGCCAAGATCGCCAGTGGCGAGATCGGCGAGCACTGTTCGAGCGGCCAGACGGGCTCGTTTGAATACGTTATTGGGTCGTGGACCTGGTTTGGATGTTGTGCCAGATGGAACGATGGTCGTGGGTCTTTCAGGTTCGGGCGAGGCCCAGCTGGAGGCCCAAGCGTCGTTTCATCCCAAACAGGCGGACGTGCATGTTGCATCGCTGCCAGTCACGCAATCGATCGAGACTAGGCACTAGTGCAGAACCGGGCAATAGCACCAGTTCGTAAGGCCCTTCAGTGCTGATTCGGTAACCAGCACTAAATTGTGGGCACTAAAGGCCCCCCTTTAGTACCGGTTCAGCACCAACCGGTGCTAAAGGGCAACCACGTGGCACGAGGCAGCTCCATGCGCGCATAGGACATTAGTACCGGTTGGTACCACCAACCGGTACTAAATGTTTGGGTGTGGTTTGGTTTTATTTTTATTTTTTACTTTAATTTTTTGTTTTCAATTTAATTTAGTGATTGTTTTACATTATAATGAGTTGTTAAATCATTAGGTGAATGTACCGCAGATTAGTTTGACTGGATGCATGGATCCTAGCTAAGTTATCAAGTATATGTCATATTCATATTATATATACTTGATCACCTAATTAAGTGATCGAGGTAATATGGATATGGCATATACTTGATCACTTAGCTAGAATCCATCCAGTTGAAACTAATATGCAGTTTCTTTCATAAATGATATAATAACTCATCATCATCATCATCATCATCATCATCATCATCATCATCATCATCATCATCATCATATTAATATAAAAACTCTTGCATCATATATATCATCACCAACGGTTTTCATAGTAAAGATATCATCGAGTTCAACATGGTAATGATATTATAAGCGTTCATAACACCACAAAAGCAAATCACTCTTTGAGATTAAGTTCAGGACGAAGAACATAGACATGAGAGGACAAGTACTAAGAGCATGAACTAGCTAATTAATCACTCCTGCTGCTCTCTCTCAGGTAAAATGGCATAGAACATGTATAGCTTTGCTGATTCATCATATTGGAGCATGCAGATGAACCTGTCTCCTAATCGTGGGTTGCGCTTCTGATTGCTGCCCCTAGTACTTCTCCGTGATCGTTCACAATTTTGCTCCAGTCTTTTACTATTAAGCATTCCTCGCTATTAGAAATCCTGAATGCACTAAAGTGCATTGTAGGATATCTTGGCCGTAAGCTAACAATATTCATGGTACCTTTAGTCTCGATCCAATCAGGCACAACATTCATCGGAAGTCCCTGTTGAAGAACATCGTATAGTAACATACTTAGCAATGAAGTTTAGCTTAAAAAAATAATGTATGCAAAAGATGCGCTGAGGAGAAATAGTAGAAATCTTACCATTCTTCCTAAATATATGTGACCGTAGTTCAGTACGAACACTATTGGTCGCACGTTTTGAGTACTAACATTTCTAAGTGCAGAAAAGAAATTTGTCTTGACAGCAACAAGATCCTCAAGCCATGAAACATAATGACTTGTCTCCTCGCAGTTTAGTTCAGCCGCGAGACAGTGGACGGTCTTGTCTACCAAGCGCCGGACAGGGTTGCTTGATTGAAAGTAAGCTGTCAATATAAATTGAGATCTATTAATTATTCAACTGGTTCAAATAATCTCATATCGAAGACATAAGTTGAGAAACTCACATAATGGTAGAACTGGAGGCGTCTGCACATCGACCCAGATGTCTCTATTACCTTCAATATCATCTTCCGGACGAATATCAAAGGTGATAACCATATCAGGTTCAAATGCATAAGCCTTGCATAGTGCTTGCCAAGTTTTGCATTCAAAATAGGTGTATGTGTCTGCATTGTATAATATGACGTTGAAGGTATAACCATGCTCGGTCTTCAAGTAAACTCTTTTTAACTCCATAGTTTCGTTAGGACTGAAACCTATTTTATCCAAGACAAAAATTCTTGCATGACAGGGGATACGCTAGTAGAATAGTGAAAAATTAAAATTAAAATTTGAAGCAAATGAAGCATAAGTCATGCTTAATTACGAAAAAAGACTTGTCGTTGTGACTTACTGTATCCACTTCGAAGTTCTCATCCAGCTTGATGCTGAAGCGTCTATCATCAACTAGAAAATTTCTGCCGCACAGGCCGCGCTGGTCTTCGCAGTATTCGCACATAATGAAATCGTGTTCGTCGTCAGACGACATTTCTATGTTCATAGGTGAAACATTAAACACTTATTAGTTCTATTAATTCAACGAATTATGTTAATTCAACTAGTTCAACTAATTAATTGAACTAATTCAACTAAGCACTTACAAAAAATATACCTAATTAATTGAACTAATTTAACTAACTAGTTCAACTAATTAATCCAACTAATTCAACTAAACTAGTTCTATTAATTTTCTTACTAAAAATAAGGTAGCTAGTTCTATATAATAAAATGTTAATTAGATAATGAAATCTCATATAACTAAATTAAATATATATCTAACATATAATTTATATCTAATTCATCTAACATTTGACATTAATATCTAACATATGTTCATATATAGGTGAAACATTAAACACTTACTAGTTCTATTAAT
>NC_041392.1:706533064-706533593 GCF_002162155.2 Triticum dicoccoides | reverse complement strand
AACTAAATAAACTAGTTCTATTAATTCAACTAAGAATTTACTAAAAATAAACTAGTTCTATTAATTTCTTACTAAAATAAAGTAGGTAGTTCTATATAGTAATATTTTGATTAGATCATCAAATCTCATATACCTAAATTTTCTTACTAAAAATAAAGTTGTTCTATTAATTTTCATACTAAAAATAAACTAGTTATATTAATTCAACTAGTTAAAATCTCATATATATATACCTAATTAATATCTAGCTATACTAATTCAACTAGTTCAACTTGTTCTAATTCATCTAAAATTGACATTAATATTTAACATCTTTTCCATATAATTCATCTAACATTAACATTCTAACATTATTATCTACGTAATTTATCTAACATTAATCTAAACAACAGAAAATAGAAAATAAGTAAAAACAATGTGTGTGTGTGTACGAGTGGGGGGCGGCGACGTACGGGCGGCGGCAGGCGATGCGACGGGGACGGGCGGCGGGCGAGGCGGCGGCGCCAGGCGGCGGGGGCGATAGCGGTGA
>NC_041392.1:706474356-706532898 GCF_002162155.2 Triticum dicoccoides | reverse complement strand
GGCGGTGACGGCGACGACGGGTGGCGGGGGCAACGGCGGTGACGGCGACGATGGGTGGCGGGGGCGACGGCGGTGACGGCGATGACGGGCGGCGGGGGCAGTGAGGGCGACACGCGATGGGCGACGGGCGCGGCGAAGAAGTTGGATCGAGAAGAAGTGGTGGTCGATGAAACTGATTTTTTCGTAAGTGCCATATATATAGGAGGGGTCTTTAGTACCGGTTGGAGCCACCAACCGGTACTAAAGGCCAATTTTCGTCAGGCCAAGGGGCGGGAAACGGCCCCTTTCGTACCGGTTCGTGCCATGAACCGATACTAAAGGCCCAATCATTAGTACCGGTTGGAGCCACCAACCGGTACTAATGGTTGTGCGCTGCCACCGGCGGTGCACAATGTTTAGTCCTACCTCGCCGAGCGAAGGGCAGCCGCACTGGTTTATAAACCCAGCCGCGGCTGCTCCTTCGAGCTTCTCTATATATCTGTCTTCTGGGCCTAACTAGGGCGCGCTGCCTTGTGAGTCTGCTGGCCCTTCTGGGCCTGCATTTGCACACCCTAGGTCTGGCAGGCCCACTGGACAGTGCCCCAACAAATTTTTTATATAGTTTTTTCTTTTCTGCATTATTTATTTTCTTCTATTTATTTTTGAGTAATTTATTATATAGTTTTTTTCTTTTCTGCATTATTTATTTTCTTCTATTTATTTTTGAGTAATTTTTTATATAGTTTTTTTCTTTTCTGCTTTATTTAATTTCTTCTATTTATTTCTGAGTAGTTTTTTTGTGACCCTCTCTACTCTGATACTCCGAAATGATAATACCATTGCAAGTTTCAACATTTTCAGAATTCATTTTGTAGTGATTTTTAATTTCACGGTCATTTAGCTCTCTAAACAATTACGTAAATGACCGAAAAACAACAAATGATGTCAGAACATGTTGGAAATTGATGATGTCACTTTGAATGCTGCATACTGAACACAAAAGAAGTCCGGAGTTCAAATAAGTTTAAAAAACATTGAAGTGCCCGTGTAACAGATGAGTTCTCGTCCGAAACCGTGATACTCCGAAAGAGTTTATCCAGTTTGTACACGAAGCGCGTCCAGTTTTTGCCGTGACCCTCTCTACTCTTTCGCACATGCTACGCGGGTGAAATGATGATACCATGCCAAGTTTCAACATTTTCAGAGTTTATTTTGTAGCGATTTTCAATTTCACGGTCATTTAGCTCTCTAAACAATTAGGTAAATGACCGAAAAACGACAAATGATGTCAGAACATGTTGGAAATTGATGACGTCGCTTTGAATGCTGCATACTAAACACAAAAGAAGTCCGGAGTTCAAATAAGTTTAAAAAACATTGAAGTGCCCGTGTAACAGATGAGTTCTCGTCCGAAATCCTGATACTCCGAAAGAGTTTGTCCAGTTTGTACACGAAGTGCATCCAGTTTTTGTCGTGACCCTCCCTACTCTTTTGCACATCCTATGCGGGTGAAATGATGATACCATGCCAAGTTTCAACATTTTCAGAGTTCATTTTGTAGTGATTTTCAATTTCACGGTCATTTAGCTCTCTAAACAATTAGGTAAATGGCCGAAAAACAACAAATGATGTCAGAACATGTTGGGAATTGATGACGTCGCTTTGAATGCTGCATACTGAACAGAAAAGAAGTCCGGAGTTCAAATAAGTTACTAAAAATAAAAAAGAGGTGCAATGCTGGTTAATTTGCTTCAAGCCTTTCGGAATAGTGTAGATTGCACTGCACATAGCTCAGTGCAATCTATGCTATTCCGAAAGGCTTGAAGCTAATCAACGTACAGGTGAGCATTGCGCCTCTTTGTCATTGTCTCTGCACTCACGGCTTATAAACCGCTCATACTGCCTCTCTCTTGGCGAGGTGGGACTGAAAATCAGCTTACTAAGAAACTCTAGTACCGGTTCATGCCATGAACCGGTACTAAAGGTCTTCGTGGGGGCCCCAGCCTGACCACAGCCGCACTGGCCTCATTAGTACCGGTTCGTGGCATGAACCGGTACTGTCGTGGTTTTGTCACGGCAGGTGTCCTAGAGAAAGGACTTAGTCATGGAACCATTGCGACGGGTTAGCTTGAAGGGGTTAAAGCGGACACAAGGACGCAAGAGAGTTTATACTAGTTCGGCCCCTTCGATGAAGGTAAAAGCCTACGTCTAGTTGTTATGGAATTGATGGGGTTTCGATGACTAGGGAGCAAACAAGCTTTGCCTATGTCTCGAGTTGTTGTCTGTTCTCCCTGAACCGCCGTCGGGTCGTCCCCTTATATACACGGGTGACCCCCGTCGGCTTACGGAGTCCCAATACCGGCTCATAGATGTGTCCGGTTTGGTCTCTACTTATTCCTAACTTACAATACAGGTTAACTACTAACGCCGGTTTACGGCTACAGGCCTTGAACCGACTATGGGCCTTGAGCCCTCCTCTGTCTTCTTGGGCTTTAACATACTTAACTACTGACGAAGTTAACCCGGCCCAGATAGGCCGGTTTACGCCCAGTAGTAATATCCCCAACATTAGGCCCCAGATTGATTTGAACGGGTTCATGTCAATCCTTTAATAAAAGCTTCATCTTCAACATCTTTTTATAAATTGGTAAATCGCCATGATGTCATCTTCTCTGATTGCTGTAAACCGGAGTGACGTCACCTGTCATAACGAAGCTATCCATTATGCTTCTTTGTTCAATAGATCGGCGGAAATCGAGGCGACAGCTCCGTTTTGTGGCCCCTTGATTGTCGCGCCTGACTCATGTTCTTTCGCCTTATAAATAGGACCGAAGGGTCATTTCTTTTCTCCTTCCGTGCCTTCTTCGTCTTCCTCGCGTCGCCAGCCTCGGAGCTCCGCCACCGCCGTCGACCTCTGCCTCATCCTTGGCCGCTGCATCAACCTGAGCGCACCAGAACATCGCGGCAACCTTCCGCATCTTCCTCAGCTCCGGTAAATCTTCTATCCTTTCCCCCGCAGATCTGGCCTAGGGTTTCGCAGTTCTTCAGTGTTCATCGTCTGCATCTTGCTCATATGATAGATCTTTAGATGAATCCGCAAATTTTTACTCTGTGCAACGATAGTTGTTTGACCTTCGCCTTCACTTATGCATCTCAAACCATAGATCTATATGAACATTTTTCTCATTGGTTCGGTACTGCTCCTTTGAACCTCTAAGCATTTATCTCTTTTCTGAACTTGCTTCAGATCCAATGCTGTAAAGAAATCTTATGAAACTTGTTTCTGCGTACTTGTCCATCCGCAATCTCAGCTTTTAAATGCTTAGATCAGGCGGTTTAACCTTATAGAAAATTTTCCAAACCGGTATATGCCATTAGTCCCCTTGTTGAACCGCCAGATGTTGGCTGCTTCATGAAACTCCGGTTCAGATAGTTCTGTCTCCGGTTTAGCAGTGCACATACCAACGTACCTTGATCAAATGCATTTTTGAACCGGGATCTTCTATCTTGCAGATTCCAGCATGGCCAAGCAAATATATGAGTGCAATTGGGTTCCTTCTCGCGTCACAGAGGATCAACTGGACGATTTAGTCCTGATTGGCGCTTTAGGCAGCAAAGATACCATCCATTGGAGGGCTCCTGGCAAAGAATGCCCTCCCACACCTCGAGAAGGAGAGGTTGTTGTTTTCGTAGATCACTTAGCCCGGGGCTTTAAGCCGCCCGGTTCTAAATTTTACCGGGATGTTTTAGCCGATTTCCAACTCCATCCGCAAGACACTGGCCCCAACTCTGTTACAAATATGTGTCACTTCCAAGTGCTCTGTGAGGTGTTCTTTCAAGAGGAGCCCACAGTGGAATTGTTCAGAGACCTTTTCCATCTAAACCGCCGTACTGAGTTTACTGATGGCTCTAATACAGAGTTGGGTAGCGTGGCGATTCAGAAAAGGAAAGAGGTCACATACCCTCACGCCAAGCTGCACAGTCACCCCAAGGAGTGGAATCAGACATGGTTCTACTGCAAAGACACCTCTCCTGTTGGTGAGAATCCCTTGCCTGGCTTTCGTCCGGAGCGGCTCAGCAATACACACCCTTTTCCTCAAAGATTGACTGCCCAGGAGAGAAGCAAATATGCTCCCCAACTGTCAAAGCTCAGAGCCTTTATGGCCAACGGTTTAACAGGGGTTGATCTCGCTCGCTGTTGGATATCATGGAGCATACTGCCCCTTAGTCAGCGCTCCGGTTTGATGTGCGAGTATACTGACAGTGTTGATGACCCACTGCGACATTCAAAAATCCAGCTCTCCGGTGAAGAAATCACAGAGGCTGTGAATAAGATGCTGAATGAACCGGAACACGTCTGCGCTAGAACCGGCCTGCTTCCCTTCTGTGCCACTAACAAACCGCCAGCTGTAAGACTTTGATTTTTCTCTTTGCTGAATATGTTATTGATATGTCTGGTCATTGTTTAATATCAGTGTCTGCATAATCAGGGCAATGATCCGTTTTGGAGCAAAAAACTGCCGCAGGAGAAACCAGAAAAACCAGACAAACCAGAAAGAGCAACCCGGCAAAAGACTAAAGCTGTAAAGAAGACTGCCCACAGGAAAAGAACCACTGCATCTTCTAATCTGGCCCCTGATGATGATGTGGATGATCCGGACTTTGAGGTAGAGCTTGACTCACTTGGTTTATTTTTCATGCATCTTATTGATGATGATATTTGTCAGGATGATGCCGAAGCCAGCCACGCGGATGTTGCAGAGGTAATTATTCTCTCTTCCAATTCAGAAACTTTGCCTTCACAAAAAATCCGCCAGGCAAACTGGAAATTTAAATTTTCTCATCCTCTTGCTTATTTGGATCCTAAATTTCTTATGAAGACCCAACAACACGAAGCTCGTCGCACAACCCGGCACAGTGGCCAGGTAGTTACCTCCGCCGGTTTACCGAATAGTCCGGTTCGGAAACGCCATTCAAAGGTCTCTAATTTGCTTGTCAGTGCTTGTCCTAAAGCGGGCTACTTTCGTCAACCTCTTAATCCGTCTGACTCCGATTACCAGGTTACTTCCCACTCATCTTCTGGCGAGTCATCGGCTACTCAGCTCCCACCGCTTAAAACGGTGCTTGGGTAAGCTATACTTATTGTGATGTTTGCAGTACATCGCCTTAGAACATATGCTGTATTTGATTTTATTATTCTTCTCAGGGCCAAACCTAGGCCAAGCAAGAAGGCCCGCCTGGACAAAGCGGCCGAAGAAGATGTCGTTCTTGAAGCAGACAAGACACCCAATGCTGAAGCGGCTATTCCTGAGGATATTCCCAACGATCCACCGCAGCAAGATGATGATCTTATTGCTGAAGAGAGACCTACTAATACCTCAGGTCCTATCCATCAGCCCACAGGTTCCATCCGGATTGAAAGCTCCACCGGTCCAGCAAAACCTACTGACAAGCCAACAGCTCCAGTGCAAACCGGCGGTACCAAGGATGATGAGGTTGTCATTAGTGGCATTGGCTATACTGAGCCAAGCAATTCTGTCGCTTTATCCAAACATTCTGCCAAGGAAGAATTTGCTTCCTTTGGCAAAGGCAAGTGGAACGCTGATCTGACGACTTACGCTGCTCTGAACGCCCAAGATATCCATTCCGGCTATCTGAACCGACTGTATACCAGTCGTGACTACGAAGCAGGTCTGGTTAATATGATGAAAGATAAATATGAGGTAACTTCCATATGCTCCTTCCTGCTTGTATGCTTCCATTCTTGCTGACTCTCCTAGCCCCCAAGGGTCGGTTTGAAATATTCTTTCAAACCGGGACTTAATAATATAAATCTTGATGCTTTGAAATTCGTTGATGTAGCCCCCATGGGCCGGTTCAACTTAGCGTAGTTAAACCGGTACTTTAAGTAATTGAAACTGCCACATCAGAATATATATGAACAAATAGCCATTACCCCCCAAGTGCCAAGTTGAATACTTGTATTGATCTTGGGACTTTGTAAACAATTGAAAGATGAAGATCGAATATGCATTAGCCCCCAAGTGCTAAGCGCATAACTTGTTATGTGGTTGGTACTTGAATCCTTCTACCGATTTGTTGAAGCATATATCTGTATGCATGCAGGCGGAGCTGAAGACGAAAGAAAACCAAGTCATCGATCTTCAAGAAAACCTGAAAACCCAACAGGCTGAAACCTCCCGAGCAAAAGAGGAATTGGCCAGTGCTTTAAGCGCCATGGAACAACTTAAGGAGAACTTCAAGAAGAAACACGCGGATTGGGCCACTGAAAAGTCCGCTTTGATCAAACGAGCAGAGGATGCCGAGGCTGCACTAAAACCAGTGACAGATGAACTGACCAGCATAAAGCGGCACGTTCATGCCATGACCACTGCTATCTTTGGTAAGCCAGCTTGCCTTCTGATTTGGCTCTGCCTTCTTACAGAGTCGCCGGTTTATTAACCCTTTATGGTATTTCAGGGACACGCATTGGTCACTTGGGGTCAGATGTGCGGAAGAAATTGAAAGCCGCCTATACATTGGTTGAACAATTGTATACTGGTGCCCAGCGGATCATCTGTACCGCGTCTCATAACAAACTGGCGCCCACTTTGATTCAAGATACTCTGATGAAACTGTCAGTGCTTCCTGCCCAGGTTGAAGAGCTGAAGAAATCTACTGCTCGAACCGGTGCAATCAATGCCTTAATCCAGGCAAAAGCCTGGGTGCCGGATTTTGATCCTATTGAAGTGGCTCAGGGCTATCCTAGCTTGAAGGAAGACGGGTCAAAATTTGGTGAAGCGGATCTGTGAGCAATAAACCGGGAGGTACGTCCACTAGCTTGTCAGTTGGCTGAGGAAGCAGACTTGTCTCATTATCAAGCGCAATATGACAGTCAGAACAAGCGAATAGCTGCACCAATCCATGAATCGGAGAATCTGATCCCTCCAATCCGTAAGCATACTTACGCTCCCGATATTGACCCGTCATTGCTGATCCATGATAAAGCTGTTTTTCAAGCATTAATGGGAATCGACTGGACAACTGTGGATTTCTAGCCACTGGGTAGAGAAACGGAGGCTGAAGCGGCGCAGGATGACCCACAACCATCAGGCCAGGCTGGTGACCAAGCTTGAACCGGAAGACGGTTTTAAAACTGCCTCTCCTTTGTGAAAAACAATTATATTATTATGGGCACCATGTTGCCTTGTAATAGGCTAGCTGATACCTTTGATGTTGATATGCCTTCGTGCATAACTTGTTCTTCCTGTAGTAATGAACTTTCCAAAACACTTTCTGAAATGAGAAATTCGTCAAGTGCCACCACGGTTGTACCGCCAGGCGGAATATGATGTCTGTGTATATGAAATCAATACATCCAAAACAAAATTTTAAGTATATGATCAAATTTTTGAGATACATAATACCTGCCATCGTTGAGTGTGAAGTTGGCTTGGCCAATCTTGAAGTGGAGTTTTGCAAACCCACACTGTTGGAGGAGATACAACTCCTGTATATATATATGATGCTGGTTTACCATGTAAACCGTGCCGGGTTATAATAAATACCGTGTTACTCCATAAGAGGATGTTAACAACAAGGATCAAACTGGGCAAATAGTCTCCGGATTGACGTGAACTGTGTTCCGTCAATTGATTGGTTAAAAAACTTTGTCGGTTTAAAAAATGCAATAAAAAGCAAAAAACCCCCCTTCAAAGAAAAGTGTGAAGCCAAAGCAATGACAAAACCGTTTGCCAAAAAAGGTTTATTTAAGCTGATCAAATGGCATTACCATGGCCAAACACGACCAAGCTCCCGTTAGGTGTAACTATGGTTCTAGTCAGCCAGGTCCCCAAATGAAACCGTGGCATTTATGCCGACCAAATGGCATGGTCATGGTTCGGGTTCGACCAAGCCCCCAAGTGATTCTGTGGCCTTAGGCCGATCAAGAGACATGATTGGTTCAGACATGAGCAAGTCCCCAAGTGATCTGGTGGCTCTCGCCTATCAAGAGGCATGGTATTGGTTCGGACACGACCAATCCTCCAAGTGATATAACACGATGCTTTTAGCAAAGCGAACTCAAGGGGTAAACCGGAAGCCGCTTTAAAACAACTCCGTGTAACCACACATGATGTAAAAGAACAGATACCCCGCTTTAGCTGAGGTTCCGGTTTATTATAGTTAATATATACATCGCTGTAATATGTACATAAGTAGAACCAATGGCTCAGGTATAATAAGGCCGAAGATGAGCTATGTTCCACGGCCTGTTGGTCTCCTCCTCTGATGTACGTGAGTCCTTATGTTCTCGAATATCGATCAGATAGTATGACCCGTTGTGCAGATTCTTGCTGACCACGAAAGGCCCCTCCCAAGGTGGGGATAACTTATGCATACAAGTCTGATCTTGGATGAGCCGAAGCACCAAATCTCCCTCCTGAAAGGTTCTGGTTCTGACCCGGCGACCGTGATAACGACGAAGATCCTGCTGGTAAATTGCCGATCGGGCGGCTGCGATGTCACGCTCTTCATCCAACCGGTCCAAAGCATCTTGCCGTGCTGTCTCATTGTCCGCTTCATTATAAGCCGTTACACGAGGTGAATCATGACGGATATCACTGGGGAGAACCACCTCCGCTCCATAAACCATGAAGAATGGTGTGTATCCTATTGATCTGTTGGGCATTGTATTGATGCTCCATAGCACGGATGGTAATTCTTCTACCCAACAACCCGGCGTTCTCTGCAAAGGAGCCATGAGCCGGGGCTTGATGCCTCTTAGGATCTCTTGATTAGCTCTTTCTGCTTGACCATTGGACTGTGGATGTGCCACTGATGAAACGTCAAGCCGGATGTGCTCCCTTTCGCAGAACTCCTTCATAGCACCTTTGGACAAATTGGTACCATTATCTGTGATAATACTGTGTGGAAAGCCAAACCGGAAAATCACCTTTTTGATGAACTGAACCGCCGTGGCTGCATCACACTTGCTAACAGGTTCTGCCTCCACCCACTTTGTAAACTTGTCAACCGCCACCAGGAGGTGGGTCTTCTTATCTTTGGACCTTTTGAAAGGCCCAACCATATCCAGCCCCCAAGTCGCAAACGGCCAAGTAATTGGAATCATTCTCAATTCTTGAGCCGGTACATGAGCACGTCTTGAAAACCTTTGGCAACCATCACATCGTCTGACCAGATCCTCCGCATCAGCATGAGCAGTTAACCAATATAAGCCATGGCGAAACGCTTTAGCCACTAGAGACTTTGAACCGGCGTGGTGACCACAATCTCCTTCGTGAATCTCACGCAAAATTTCACGGCCTTCTTCAGGAGACACGCAACATTGAAAAGCTCCTGATACACTGCAATGATGCAACTCACCGTTGATGATAGCCATGGACTTGGATCGCCGGATTATCTGCCGGGCCAGAATCTCATCCTTTGGCAACTCGCCCCGGTTCTTGTACGCCAGGTAAGGAAGCGTCCAATCCGGAATAACATGAAGAGCTGCCACCAATTGAGCCTCCGGATCAGGAATAGCCAAATCCTCTTCACCAGGGATCTTCACCGACGGGTTGTGCAGCACATCCAGAAAAACATTGGGCGGGACCGGTTTGCGCTGAGAGCCTAGCCGGCTTAAAGCGTCCGCCGCTTCATTTTCCGCCGGTCCACGTGGTCCACCTGATAGCCTCTGAAATAACCTGCAACAATATCCACCTCACGATGATATGCTATCATGAGGGGGTCCTTGGAGTCCCAAGTGCCAAACACCTGCTGAGCCACAAGGTCCGAGTCACCGAAGCACTTAACTCGACTTAGATTCATCTCCTTAGCAATCCGGAGACCATGGAGCAAGGCTTCATACTCAGCTGCATTGTTAGTACAAGGGAACATTAAGCGGAGAACATAACAAAACTTATCACCTCGTGGGGAGGTTAATACGACTCCAGCCCCCGAGCCTTCCAATTGGCTGGATCCGTCAAAATGGATGGTCCAATACGTATGATCCGGCTTTTCTTCAGGTGCTTGCATTTCCATCCAATCATTGATGAAATCAACAAGTGCTTGAGACTTAACCGCTGTCCGAGGCACATACTTCAAACCGTACGGCCCCAGCTCTATAGCCCACTTTGCAATCCGGCCAGTTGCTTCCCGGTTCTGGATGATATCTCCCAAAGGAGCAGAACTGACCACTGTAATTGGATGCCCTTGGAAGTATTGTTTAAGCTTCCGGCTTGCCATAAAAACTCCATACACCAGCTTCTGCCAATGCGGATACCTTTGCCTGGACTCAATGAGCACCTCGCTGATATAATAGACCGGACGTTGAACCGGATGCTCCTTACCTGCCTCCTTTCGCTCTACCACAATAGCCACGCTGACCGCCCGAGCATTAGCAGCAACATATAGCTGCAACGGCTCCTTGCCAATGGGAGCAGCGAGCACAGGCAGATTGGCCAATTGCCGTTTTAAGTCCTCAAATGCTTCATCAGCAGCAGAACTCCAGACAAACTGATCCCGTCTTTTTCAACACCTGATACAAAGGGATTGCCTTCTCACTGAGGCGGCTGATAAACCGGCTTAACGCAGCAATCCGGCCTGCCAGGCGCTGAACATCATTGGTACACTTCGGTTTAGCAAGGGAGGTGATGGCTGCGATCTTCTCCGGATTAGCCTCAATTCCCCTGTTGGATACCAAGAAGCCTAATAACTTGCCCGCCGGTACACCAAAGACACACTTGTCCAGATTAAAGCATCATCTTGTATGTCCTCAGGTTATCAAAGGTTTCCTTCAAATCATCAATCAGAGTCTCCTTCTCCCTGGACTTAACCACGATATCATCCACGTAAACATGTACATTACGACCAATCTACTTGTGAAGACAATTTTGTACACACCGTTGGTAAGTCGCTTGGGCGCTCTTGAGCCCGAAGGGCATAGACACATAGCAGAAGGCTCCAAAGGGAGTTATAAATGCCGTCTTCTCCTGGTCCTTAACTGCCATTTTGATCTGATGATAGCCAGAATATGCATCCAAAAAACTTAAACGCTCACAGCCTGCCGTAGCATCAATAATTTGATCAATACGGGGGAGAGCAAAAGGATCTGCTGGACAAGCCTTATTAAGATCCGTGTAATCCACACACATGCGCCAGGTGCCATTTTTCTTGAGGACCAGCACCGGATTGGCAAGCCACTCAGGGTGAAAAACTTCAACAATAAAGCTAGCTGCTAAGAGCCGGGCTACCTCTTCTCCAATTGCCTTGCGTCTTTCTTCGTTAAACCGGCGGAGGAACTGTTTCACCGGTTTATATTTGGGATCCACATTAAGTGTGTGCTCAGCGAGTTGCCTCGGTACACCTGGCATGTCAGAGGGCTTCCATGCAAAAATGTCCCGATTCTCACGGATGAACTCGATGAGCGCGCTTTCCTATTTCGTATCCAAGTTGGCATTGATGCTGAACTGCTTGGACGAATCACCAGGCACAAAATCAACAAGCTTAGTTTCTGCTGCCGATTTGAACTTCAGGGCCGGATCATGCTCCGTAGTTGGCTTCTTCAACGGAGTCATGTCCTCCGGATCAACATTGTCTTTATAGTACTTCAACTCCTCGGTGGCACAAACTGACTCTGCATAAGCCGCATCTCCTTCCTCGCATTCCAAAGCGATTTTGCGGCTTCCGTGAACCGTTATTGTCCCCTTGTGACCCGGTATCTTGAGCTGCAAATACACATAACAGGGCCGATCCATAAACTTGGCGTAGGCCGGTCGCCCAAACAGGGCGTGATATGGACTTTGGATTTTCACCACTTCAAACGTCAATACCTCCGACCTGGAATCATGATCATCCCCAAAGGCCACTTCCAGAGCTATCTTACCAACGGGATACGCTGATCTGCCAGGCACTACACCATGGAATACTGTATTAGACGGTTTGAGATTCTTATCTGTTAGTCCCATACGACGGAAGGTCTCATAGTACAGGATGTTAATGCTGCTCCCTCCATCCATGAGCACCTTGGTGAACTTCTAACCTCCCACCTGAGGCACCACCACCAGAGCCAACTGACCCGGATTATCGACCTGGGGAGGGTGATCTTCTCTGCTCCATATGATTGGCTGTTCAGACCAACGTAGATAACGTGGTATGGCCGGTTCAACAGAGTTGACCGCCCGCCTCTGAACTTTCCGGTCTCGCTTGTCCAAGCTAGTGGTGAAGACATGGTACTGCCCATTACTCAACTGCTTTGGGTTGCTCTGGTAACTTGACTGTTGCTGCTGTTGGTTGTAACCACCCTGGTTGTTCTGACTATTTTGACCATTATGTCCGCCCGGATTACCATTGAATCCTGAACCGGAACTTCCTCCACCGTAACCCGGCCCGGATCCCGAGCCACCGCCAGATTCGTGATCATACCGGAAAATATTAGAATTCTTGAACTCCTGCATAATAAAGCAATCTTTCCAAAGGTGGTTTGCCGGCGCCTCCTTCGTCCCATGTCTTGGACAGGGCTGGCTTAGCAGATAGTTTAGGCGGTTTGGGTTAGGGTTGGGCGCTCCACTACGATTTTTCGGCCTACCCTTGCATCGCTGGCCATTGTCCTATGCGTTGGTATTAGCCACAAAGTCCATGTTACCATCCGCTTTACGCTTGCCTCCTCCACCATTGCCTGCCCAGTGATGTTGCTGACCTTTGGAGCTGCTGTTCTTCTTCCCTTTCCCTGTCTTGTCATCATCAGATTCGGGATCCTTGGTACTATCAGAATCAACATATTTCACCAAAGCGGCCATAAGGGTCCCCATGTCGGTGCAATGACGCTTCATCCGTCCCAACTTCAGCTTCAGGGGTCCAAATCGGCAGTTGCCTTCTAGGGTTAATACTGTGGTGTCAGTGTTGATGCGGTTTGAGGAGTGCAACACTTGTGAAACCCGGCGCACCCAATGAGTCGTTGATTCTCCTTCCTCCTGGACGCATGCAGCTAAGTCCACTATCGACATAGGCTGTTTACAGGTATCTTCGAAATTGCTGATAAACCGGGCTCGTAATTGGGCCCATGAACTGATAGAATTAGCCGGCAAGCTTTTTAACCAAGTACGGGCCGTTCCTTCGAGCATCATGGTGAAGTATTTCGCACACGCCGCATCATCTACATCAAGCATCTCCATGGCCATCTCATAGCTCTCACCCATGTCTCTGGAGGTTGATCCGCCGTGTAATTTGGTACCTTGCGTGGGCCTTTGAAATCCTTGGGCAGGCGCACGTTGCGTAAAGCGGGGATAAGGCAAGGCACCCCCAAAGAACTAGAAGTAACACCAGGTTCAGTCAAGGTGGTTGGACGAACCGGCGTGAGCTGCCGAGCCTGATGCTGTGTGGCTAACTCGGCCTCCCTGCATGCGCGGGCCCGGTCCACCACTCCCTGAGAGTCATCAGCACCACCCGCCGGGTTGTTGTCACGGGGTGCCCCACGTCGTTCATTACTCGACACTGCCGGTTCATCCATGTGTCTGCTATAGCTCCGGCTTGGACGGGGGGTAGAGTGAATTCGGTCGCGGCTGTATGAGTACGCTTCCTGTTGGGCCAAAGCTGTCCTCAGAAGTTCTTTGACCCGTCGCGTCTCTACTGCCTGCGGTGAGTCACCTTCAATTGGAATGGCCTCCAGCCGTGCAGCAGCGGCAACAAGATTGTCCATTGGGTTGGAGTAGTCACCCGGAGGTGTTAAAGCAGCCTGAGGTACAACGGTGTTTTGACGAGGCGGGTCCATCTGACGAGGCTGAACCGGTGCACCGATCCCAAGGGCTTCTGCCCGGTTTCCCTCCAGCGGATTGCCGGCTCTTGGTCCTGGAGTGTTGAAAAGGTCTCTGGCCTCGAAAACCGAAGGTAAGCGGGATCGGTGCTTCCTCCTCATGACTTCATGCGACGCGCTCTGGTCCAACATAAGCTTGTAGGCCTGTGCGTCTAAAGCGGCCCGCTCTGCGGCCATCCTGGTGTCCTCAGCCGCCAGATCCGCCTTGGCCTGGGTGATCTGTTCCTTTACCTTTGTAATCTCCGCGTTGTGAATGTCCTGATCCGGCGGATTAACTTCCGCCATAAGCACAGCCAACACATCAAATAGTTCTGATAGAACCTGAGCCGGCGGGCGCACAGGGCCTCCTGCCCCGGCAGCCGTCGCCGCTGCTAAACCGGAGATCGTTGCCGCAGCTGTCGAAGAATGAAGCGCTGCTTGTGTTCCGGCCATGAATATTCTAACCCGGTTGGGCAGATCAGAGGGGTCCGGAATACTATCGCCATCGAAACAACTCCCAATCCGGCCATCTTGTAATTGATAAAGAGATTCGGTTTCTCCGGTCGAAGATTCGTCACCGGAACAAACGACGGTCATGCCGCGAAATTCCGATATGTCCTCATAACTTCCTCCATGGATGACTCCCACGAAGGCACGCTTCATGGCCGGTTTAACCCGGGCGGATCGCGCACGCTGAGCCGTCTCGACGAGGTCGGTGCAGATGTCCGGCTCAGGGCCCGGTTCACCGATCTTACCAATGAAAACGTGAATGCTACCAAAGGGGACCCGGTACCCGTACTCAATTGAGCCGGCCTCGGGGCCCCAGCCTGCATTGTCGATGTAGAGCTTGCCGCGGCGACTCTTAGTCATCCGGCCTACAGCGTAGCCCTTGAATCCTTCAAAGCGGCCCTCCAAGAACCAGAAACCATCGTGCGATGGACCCATGGTGGGCGCCAACTGTCGTGGTTTTGTCACGGCAGATTTCCTAGAGAAAGGACTTAGTCGTGGAGCCATCGCGACGGGTTAGCTTGAAGGGGTTAAAGCGGACACAAGGACGCAAGAGATTTTATACTAGTTCGGCCCCTTCGATGAAGGTAAAAGCATACGTCTAGTTGTTATGGAATTGATGGGGTTTCGATGACTAGGGAGCAAACAAGCTTCGCCTATGTCTCGAGTTGTTGTCTGTTCTCCCTGAACCGCCGTCGGGTCGTCCCCTTATATACACGGGTGACTCCCGTCGGCTTACGGAGTCCCAATACCGGCTCATAGATGTGTCCGGTTTGGTCTCTACTTATTCCTAGCTTACAATATAGGTTAACTACTAACGCCGGTTTACGGCTACATGCCTTGAACCAACTATGGGCCTTGAGCCCTCCTCTGTCTTCTTGGGCTTTAACATACTTAACTACTGACGAAGTTAACCCGGCCCAGATAGGCCGGTTTACGCCCAGTAGTAATATCCCCAAGAGGTACTAAAGGTTGCCCATGAACCGGTACTAATGATGCCCGCCCGCCTAGCCGTTGGAACCGGCACTATTGGTCACATTAGTGCCGGCTCAAATTCAAACCGGCACTAATGTGCTTCACATTTGACCCTTTTTCTACTAGTGAGGGTTGCGGTTCCAGGTTTCTGTTCGCTGGGTACTGGACGGGCGAGGAAGATCTCCTGCGCCGACGCCATGACTGGACGAGGGCTGCCGCCCATCAAGCGAGGGCTGCACACCGTTGGTGCTGGCCGTGGTGCCCTGACGGCTGGTGGGACCGGCACTCTCGGGCGGGGTGGCTTGCCTCCTCAGAGGTCTGTGGCAACAAGTGTGCAGCCCAGAGCTGCCGTCGGCCGGGGCGTTCTCTCATCCGTACAACAGGGGGCATATGCATCTAACTCTTTGGCGTTGACACAGACGCCTAGGCCCAATACACGTCAGCCGGATGAATCGACGCAGCCACCAGCAGCCAAGGCACCGGCCCTAGGAAGGGGTCGCGATGCGCAAGGGCGTGGCGGATACTCTGGATACAACCGGGATGGTCAGAACGTCAACCGATACGGGTAGTGGGGTGATGATGGATATGATGAATATGGTGAGGGATTGCATCGTGGATCTTTGTCCGGTGGCGGCCGTGGATATAACCGCTACAATGATGATGATGCTGGACAGTTTCAAGGTCCGCCCGGTAATTTTGTTGAAGGTGTCACCAGCCCCCGGGATCGCTACCGCGATGGATATCGTCGCGGTGGGAGAGGGAGACGCCCACCACAGCCTCGACACTACCCACCGCCACCACTGCCTGCTATGGATATGGCTTCGGGGGAGGAACTCGAGCACGGAGCGACTGAGGTGGGAGACCCATCCACGCTACCGGCGGCGGCAGTTGACGCGGTTAGGGCTTTGGCAGCAGTGCAGGTTCCGGTGACTTCTGGAGGGACCAAATCTAGGGAGGGCACGTCTGACAAAGGGTCAGAGAAAGCGGAGGGAGAAAAACTCTCTAAGTGGGCGATTAAGAAGAAAAAGTTTCCTTGCTATAGATGTGGTGAACCGGGTCATTTCGTGGCAGAGTGTATGAATGAGCTTTGTGACTATTGCCTCCGCTCCAGCATGTGACTGGGGAATGCCCTCTTCTCTCCGGTCCTAAGCCTGGTATTAACATTTTTGGGGTATGTTGTAGGGAGTTGATGTTCTTTGAGACACCGGAGGTGGACCCTCTACCGCAGATGGTTGAGAGTTCCTTCCCGGCAGTAATCAGAGTTACTAATGGACAATTGACCGAGGCTCAGATCGTGAGACAGCTACATGACGTAGTGCCAGGTAATTATCAGTGGCATCTGGAGAAGTTAGAAGGTCAGACTTATAAGGTGGATTTTCCCACTAAAGAGGATCAGATGCATTTTCTTAAATGGGGTTTATGCAGAGTTACTAGCACAAACATTTTGATCGCTTTTGATGAGTGGAAGCAGGAAGAACCCGAGGGTACACTTTTGGAGAAGGTGTGGGTTCGTTTCTATGGCTTGCCACCTAAATTTGTAAAACATTTTCTGATTGCTTGGAGTTTGGGTGTGATGATTGGTAAAACAGAAAAGGTTGACATGCCTTTCACTCGCGCACAAAAAGCTGTGAGGCTGTTGGTCAGTGTTGTGAGTGTTGAGCATATACCAGATGTGGTCAGATGGACACATGCTGGAGTCACATATGTCTTAGAGCTTGAGATCGAGGATACTGCAGTTTCCGAGGATGGGGATGGGACACAGGACATGGATACGACTGAGGGAGGCGGCGCGCCCGGGAAACATGATAAGGGGCCCGATGATACACTACCAGAGTCGGATAAGGGGCCTAGTACACAACCAGATAAGGTAGCTAGTTCTACCAAAGAGGCTCCCCCGTCCACTACTCCGATGAACACGTTTCGCTTTGGTTCATTTGCACCGGGGTCCGCTCCTAGTCGGTTATGGAGCACCAGGGTAGAGGCAGACGACCCGGCGGAGCTTGATCTGCCTCCAGTGCTGAGTCTAGTCGGTGAGGTGACGACCGTGGAGTCTACACTCGGTGTGAGGGTGGACCCTGATGGGTTGGCCATGGGTTTGGGGGGCCGTGGGAAGGTAGCCCATAACACCCAGATACCAGAGCCCGATTTTTCTTCGGTGGGAGGGGCGCCTGGACAGGAGGTCTATGGCGTTCTTCCCACTTCGACGTCTCCGGTCGAGCTAGGGGTGAGGTGCGGGAAGGATTCCCGTGCTATAACCCCTCCACAGGACCACACCATCCAGAGTGGCGAGCCGGGGGTGAGATGCGGGAAGGAGTCCCATGTCGTAACCCCTCCGTAGGATTGCACCGAGCTGGTTGGCTGGGGGACGACGGTTTCAGCGGGAGATAGGGGGACGGGACCAGTGAGCAGGCGTCTCCACGGTCCTACTCCCCCTCATCCACTGCGGCGGAGGTCCGCTCCACGACGCCCTACCCTCCTTCACCGACGATAAGGGAGGGGCGTGGGAGTCCTGACCGTATCCCTCGCGAGAGGACGACGGAGGAGCTCATCGCCTTTGGCGAGATAACGGATCCGGTGTCGGCTGGAAGGCGTGTCAGCAACCGGATCCAGGGACAGCCAGATGCGGACGACCTGTAGCTAGCGCGTGTCAAGAGGGCCGCCATGCTTCGTCAGGCCGAGACTACTGCGGGTACGTCTTTTGATAAAAGTTGTTCAATTTTACACTTCTCTGAGAATGAAATAGTTGATAAGGCAAACGACTTAGGAATTTCTTTGGGATCAAATGAAACCGGGGTCGTCAAATCCATTAATGATCTTTTAGACTTGGAAGCGGAGAGGGCTTCTGAGATCATTCATAATCTTGCCTCTATTCAACCTTTGAATGACAATGACATGAATAATTTAGGAATTAATGATCTTGTAAATATATGTAATAATTTGTTGCCTACTGTCGAGGCTGAGGATGAGGAGGATGTTGAGAACACAAATACGGTAGCGCCTCTCTTGATGGAGGATGCAGTGTCTGTCATAGAAAATACTAGCATCCCGCAGGGTGTTGAGGAGAAGCCCAAACGACCCTGGAAGCGGAAAATTTATCCTACCTCGGCAGTATGCAGAAGTGATAGAGTTAAGCTTAATAAAAAATTTCATGATGACTTATGAAAGGACTCTTTTGGAATAGCAGAGGTTTAGCAGACTTGGCTAAACAAAGATTCTTAGCAGAGACAACGTTAGAACATCACTTAGATTTCATTGCACTTTTGGAAACCGGACGAGATAATTTCACATCCCAATTCCTTCAAACCCTGTCCAGTGGTATCGCCTTTGACTGGCACATTCTACCTCCTAGAGGAAGATCCGGCGGGATTTTACTAGGAGTACGGTGTGAGACGTTAGAGGTGCTTAATGTGGTCCAGGGAGACTTTTCTGTTAAATTCCGGGTAAGATCAAAATTGGATAGGTTCCGATGGTCGCTAGTTGCGGTATATGGGGCAGCACAACCTGAATTTAAACCTGATTTTCTGGCTGATCTAGTGCTGATTTGTGGAGATGAAAATCTGCCACTACTAGTAGGGGGGATTTAATATCATTCGGAGGAGAGAAGAAAAGAATAATGACAATTTCGATGGACGTTGGTCTATGATGTTTAACATGCTTATCGAGAGCCTCAATTTGAGAGAAATTGAGCTCATCGATAGACAGTTTACATGAACCAACTCATTACCTGTTCCGACTTATGAAAAGCTGGATAGGGTAGTTGCTAGTGTGGAGTGGGAACAAAAATATCCGTTGGTGTCGGTTCATGCAATGCAGAGAGCGATCTCGGATCATACACAACTCTTTTTAGATTCGGGCGAGGCTACCTGAGGGAGTCATGGATTAGGGGGTGTCCGGATGACCGGACTATACCTTCAGCCGGACTCCTGGACTATGAAGATACAAGATTGAAGACTTCGTCCCGTGTCCGGGAGGGACTTTCCTTGGCGTGGAAGGCAAGCTTGGCGATACGGACATGTGGATCTCCTACCATTGTAACCGACTTTGTATAACCCTAACCCTCTCCGGTGTCTATATAAACCGGAGAGTTTTAGCCTGTAGGACAACATACAGAACAACAATCATACCATAGGCTAGCTTCTAGGGTTTAGCCTCTCCGATCTCGTGGTAGATCTACTCTTGTACTACCCATATCATCAATATTAATCAAGCAGGACGTAGGGTTTTACCTCCATCAAGAGGGCCCGAACCTGGGTAAAACTTTGTGTCCCTTGCCTCCTGTTACCATCCGGCCTAGACATACAGTTCAGGACCCCCTACCCAAGATCCACCGGTTTTGACACCGACATTGGTGCTTTCATTGAGAGTTCCTATGTGTCGTCGCCGTTAGGCTTGATGGCTCCTACGATCATCAACAGTGATGCAGTCCAGGGTGAGACCTTCCTCCCTGGACAGATCTTCGTCTTCGGCGGCTTCGCACTGCATGCCAATTCACTTGGCCATCTAGAGCAGATCGAAAGCTATGCCCCTGGCCGTCAGGTCAGATTTGGAAGTTTAAACTACACGGCTGACATCCGCGGGGACTTGATCTTCGACGGATTCGAGCCACTGCCGAGCGCGCCACACTGTCACGACGAGCATGATCTAGCTCTGTCGCCGAACAGTGCCCTGGAGGCCGCACCCACATCGGCTTCAACCCTTAATTCGGAGCCAACTGCGCCGATCGAGGATGGGTGGTTGGACGCCGCCTCGGGGGCTGCGATCCCAACAGCGATCGAGCCGAACACCAGCCCCGCACTCCGCGAGACTCGTGACTCCAAGGAGCCGGACTCCTCTTCAGACTCCGAACCCTCCGCACCCCTGCCGATCGAATCCGATTGGGCGCCGATCATGGAGTTTACTCCCGCAGACATCTTTCAGCACTCGCCTTTCGGCGATATTCTAAAGACACTAAAGTCTCTCTCTTTATCAAGAGAGCCCTAGCCGGACTACGGCCATCAAGGTTGGGATACGGCCGATGAAGAAATTCAAAGCCCACTCACCACCCACTTTGTAGCCACTGTCGATGATTTAACCGACATGCTCGACTTCGACTCCGAAGAGATCAACGGTATGGACGCCGATGCAGGAGACGATGAAGAACCAGCCTATTGGGCCCTGGAAAGCCACCTCGTCATATGACATATACATGGTGGACACTCCAAAAGAAGGAGATGGCGATGGAACAGCGGAGGATGACCCCTCCAAGAAACAACCTAAGCGCCGGCGTTAGCGGCGCCGCTCAAAATCCCGCCAAAGCAAATACGGTGATTCCAGCACGGGAGATAATAATACTCCGGAGAGTGCCGAAGAAAACCCCCTCCAGCAAGATTCAGCACAAGAGGATGGAGAAGCCAGCCCTCATGAGAGAGCAGCAGACAGAGAGATCGAGGACGATAATTATATGCCTCCCTCCGAAGACGAGGCAAGCCTCGACGACGACGAATTCAGCGTGCCAGAGGATCCCGTCGAGCAAGAGCATTTTCAACGCAGGCTTATGGCCACGGCAAGAAGCCTCAAGAAAAAACAGCAACAACTTAGAGCTGATCAAGATTTGCTAGTCGACAGATGGACTGAAGTCCTTGGGGCCGAAGAGCATAAACTCGAACGCCCCTCTAAGAGCTACCCAAAGCGCATGTTGCTACCCCGATTAGAGGAGGAAGCACTTAAACCTACATCACCAGCACTTGATACGGCCGACCGGACAACTCGTTGCCGCGACAGAGAGGCCTCTCGGCCCTCCACTCAAGACGCACCCCGTACCAAGGCACGAGAAAATGCGCCAGACCTGCGAGATATGTTGGAGGACAAGGCAAGGCAAACAAGATCGATCTACGGATCGCGTGGGCGCCCCACGACTCGAGATGATAACCATCCCGCCGGACACAAATCCGGTAGGGCCGAACACAGTAGACAAAGCTCATTGGAGCTACGTCGTGATATAGCCCAGTATAGAGGCGCCGCACACCCACTATGCTTCACATACGAAGTAATGGATCATCAAATCCCCGAGGGTTTCAAACCCGTAAACATTGAATCATATGATGGCACAACAGATCCTGCGGTATGGATCGAGGATTATCTCCTTCATATCCACATGGCCCGCGACGATGATCTCCACGCCATCAAATACCTCCCACTCAAGCTTAAAGACTAGCTCGGCATTGGCTTAACAACTTGCCAGCAGGATCAATCAGTTGTTGGGAGGACCTGGAAGCTGCATTCCTCGACAATTTCTAGGGCAGTTATGTGCGACCACCAGACGCCGATGACCTAAGCCACGTAATTCAGCAGCCAGAGGAATCGGCCAGGCAATTCTGGACACAGTTCCTAACAAAGAAAAATCAAATAGTCGATTGTCCGGACGCAGAGGCCCTAGCAGCCTTCAAGCACAATATCTGTGACGAGTGGCTTGCCTGGCACCTTGGACAGGAAAAGCCGAAATCTATGGTAGCACTCACGACACTCATGACCCGCTTTTGCGCCGGAGAAGACAGCTGGCTTACTCGTAGCAACAATATGACCAAGAACCCTGGCAATTCGGATACCAGGGACAGTAGTGGCAGGTCGCGTCGCAACAAGCAGAAGCGCCGCATTAACGGCGACAATGCTGAGGATACGACAGTTAAAGTCGGATTCAGAGGCTATAAATCCGGTCAGCGGAAAAATCCATTCAAAAGAAATCCTAAGGGCTCGTCCAGTTTGGACCGAATACTCGACCGCTTGTGCCAGATACATGGCACCCCCGAAAAGCCGGCCAATCACACCAACAGGGATTGTTGGGTGTTCAAGCAGGCAGGCAAGTTAAATGCCGAAAATAAAGACAAGGGGCTGCATAGCGATGACGACGAAGAGCCCCGGCCGCCAAACAACAGTGGACAGAAGGGTTTTCCCCCACAAGTGCGGACGGTGAACATGATATACGCAACCCACATCCCCAAGAGGGAGTGGAAGCGCGCGTTAAGGGACGTATACGCGGTAGAGCCAGTCGCCCCAAAGTTCAACCCATGGTCCTCCTGCCCGATCACCTTTGATCGAAGGGACCATCCCACTAGCACCCGTCATGGCGGATTCACCGCATTGGTTCTAGAGCCAATTATTTACGGATTTCATCTCACTAGAGTCCTTATGGACGGCGGCAGCAGCCCGAACCTGCTTTACCAGGATACAGTGCGGAAAATGGGCATAGATCCCTCGAGGATTAAGCCCACCAAAACGACCTTTAAAGGCGTAATACCGGGTGTAGAGGCCAACTGTACAGGCTCAGTCACACTTGAAGTGGTCTTCGGATCTCCGGATAATTTCCGAAGCGAGGAGTTAATCTTCGACATAGTCCAATTCCGCAGTGGCTATCACGCACTACTCGGCCGAACCACATTCGCCAAGTTCAATGCGGTACCGCACTACGCATATCTTAAGCTCAAGGTGCCAGGCCCTCGAGGAGCAATTACGGTCAATGGAAACACCGAATGCTCCCTCCGAACGGAGGAGCACACGGCGGCCCTTGCAGCGGAAGTACAAAGCAGCCTCTCCAGGCAGTTCTCCAGTCCGACCATTAAACGTCCGTACACCGTCAAGTGCGCCCGGAGTAACCTACAACAAGACCGCCTAGCACGTTTCAAGCAGGTGTAGCAATGCGGCCCCAACCCCATCCCTCGCAAAAATGCGACACCAGTGCTTCGCGTACATAACTACGCTCTAGAAATACCATGGGTACAGGGGGAGGGGCACCATCATGGCACGCCTGAAACACGGCTTAAACCGCACCAGGGGCTGCTGATTTTTTAATTTTCTCTTACTTTCAGGACTCCATTCTTCGGAAGGCCTGTTCGGCAGTTCAATTGCCGCACAAACGATGCAAGAACCAGGGAAGCAGACAAGTCATGCCGCATTACGGAACTCCCAGGTGGTCTCTATCATGAGCAGTATACCTGTTTCGCATACCATTCCACAGCCTGCCCCTGGAACGGACAAGTTAAATAATCCAACCTTTTGCTTATCGCATTATTTGTATCGTTTTGCTTTGATCGCAGCCCTTTTTAATAAACAATGCATAGCTTTTGTCTATTTTTGCGTTACTCTTTTTTTTTACAAATATATGTTCCTTAACGACATGTTGCGCCCGTACACTTTGGTACGGCCAAAATACGCCAGGGGCTTTAGTACCCCTTAATATGGTGTGAGAAGTCCGAACACTTTAACAAGTGCGGCACCCCGAACTTATAGCATTATATGCATCGGCTCCGAATCATGTCTTGGGTCAATAGTTGGGTTTGCCCGGCTCCTATGTTTTGGTGCCTTACGTTCCGCTATGTCGGCTAAGGTAGCACTAGGAGAACTACTGCGATTGTGCCCCAGTTGAGCTGGGTTGAGCACCTCTGTAGACAAAGCTAAAACTGACTGTCATGATGAAGCGAGAGCTGGTCGCTGTTCAAGAGGTTTTTCGAGTCCTTAAAGACTTATGCCGCTTAGAGCGAGGAGTCGGCTCTGTCCGGCCAAGGCGTGGATAGCGCCCCGAACTCGGTCTTCCGAATACCAGGGGCTTCGCCGAAATTTAAAATTATAGAATTCTATGGCTAAGTGAGAGTGTTCACGCATTATAGTCTGATGGCCTTGTTCGTTGTGCTGAGCGCCTCCCTCGAAGGACCCAAACATGGGAAAAAGAGCGCTCAGGTTTATCCCCGAACACCCCAGCACTAGCGGCACGGGGGCAGAAGCCGACGACTCGCCATCTCTCAGAATTGATAAACAGCCGCACAGAAGGTAATATTTTAAATTCCAACAGCATTGCTTAGCGCATATGAACAAGTTTTCAGCGCACAGGACAAAACGGGCGAGTTTTACTCAAAAATTACATCCCTGGAACATTCATCCGCCACAAGGCAGGCACCCTTCAGAACATCCTTATAATAATTCTTGGGCTTGCGATGCTCTTTCCCTGGCGGTGGCCCGTCCTTCACAAGCTTCTTAGCATCCAGCTTGCCCCAGTGCACCTTAGCACGGGCAAGGGCCCTACGGGCACCTTCAATACAGACGGAGCGTTTGATGACTTCGAGCCTTGGACAGGCCGCCACCAGCCGCCGCACCAGCCCGAAATAACTCCAAGGTAGAGCCTCTCCAGGCCACAGCCGAACTATGAGGCCCTTCATGGCCTGTTCGGCCGCCTTGTGGAGCTCGACCAGCTGCTTCAGCTGGTCGCTCAGGGGCACGGGGTGTCCGGCCTCAGCATACTGATACCAGAACACTCTCTCTATCGAGCTGCCCTCCTCGGCTCGATAGAACGCGGCGGCATCGGACACGCTACAGGGAAGATCTGCGAATGCTCCTGGAGAGCTCCGGATTCGGGTAAGTAACAAGTAACTCACGTTTATGTGTTTGCTATGCATAAAGAATGCCTTACCCGCCGTTATCTTTTTCACCACATCCAACTCCTGGAGGGTCTTCTGGGATTCGGTCTTGGCAGACTTGGCACTTTCAATAGCCACCGCGAGCTCGGATGCTCGCATCTTTGAGTCAAGCTCCAAACTCTCATGTTTTTTCATGAGAGGCTGGAGCTCTTGCCGCACCTTGCCAACCTGGGCCTCATACTTCTCCCGCTCGGTGCGCTCCGTGGCCGCCCTCTTCTCGGCCTCGAGCAACGCTTGCTTAAGGGTCGCCACCTCAGACGTGGCCCCTACAATAGCCATGATAATCCTATCATTTTTTGCAATTGCACTTTATATATATATATATTTAAACAAGGTATTTCTTACCTTCCTTGTCCTCGAGCTGCTTCTTGGCACGCCCCTACAATAGCGTGTCCACTTCCGCAGTCAGTGCGGCAGACGCCAGAAGAGAAACCTGCATACGCATATTGACTCCTTTTTGTTAGACTCCTGCGAATTTTATTTGATCCTCTATTCGGCTTTTCTTCCCGAACGCCAAACAAAGCATCACGGGCTACTATCTATGCGGTAATATTATTTACACATTCTTTACTTACCTCAAAGCCTGTTAAAAGGCTAGCACAAGCTTCAGTCAGTCCGCTCTTGGCGGCCTGAACCTTCTGGACCACCGCACTCATAATGGTGCGGTGCTCCTCGTCGATGGAGGCGCCTTTGAGCACCTCCAACAAATTTTCCGGCGCCTCCGCTTGGACGGGGGTCACCGGCACAGTGGGCTTGCTCCTCTTGGAAGGAGGTCGCCCGCCGGACTCTGGAACCTTTGAAGGTTCCGGAACGGTGTTCGGCCTAGAGCCGGACTTGGAGCCCTGGGGGGTTTTATCCCCTTTACTCCTGGAGTCCGGGAGGTCGCCTTGCGGAGCCTCTAGGACCACCTCCTCCTGGCTTGGAACCTGTTGGGACAGCACTTCGGCGTCGTCCGTAGGGCGGGGGAGGTAGCCGTCGCAAGCGAATTCACATCTGACGAGTCCAGTGAACCGCTCGATGACGCGTCGAGCCGATCTTTGGGTGGGCTGCATAATCATATTCGACATAAGGGAAAGCTGTGCAATAAAGAAATACTATGAATTACTCTGGCATCTGGATACTTACGATTTCGCCAGGGGCTTGTCCCTGAGCGGCCACTCCTCTCCGCCGTCATCGGCGTTGGTGGAGTAGTCCGGAGGAAGGGTTTTCCCCTTCTGGGACCCTTCGGCCTCCGCAGTGAGGGCGGCCTTCCTTTTCTTCTCTCCCCCCGCTGGAGGGGGAGAGGTCTCTTCTTCCTCCTCCTCGTCTTCACATGAGGAATGCGCCTTGGAGCCTTCGGATGATGAACCCGACACCTCCGGGCACCGGGCACTTTTTCGAGTCCCCGTGGCCTTCTTCGTGGCCTTCTTCTCCTGCACCACATAGGGTGCCGAAACCAGCAGCTTCGCCAAGCGGGCATCGGCTGGGTCTTCGGGCAAAGGAGCCAGACAGTCGATCTGTCCGGACTTCGCCTGCCAATCCTATCAAAGGTAAGGGAGCTTAGATCCCGCATAGTGTTAAACTATGAAAAACTAATACCATGTAAAAGGTACAAACAACTTACCGCGCTAGCGTGACGCTGCGCGCTGAATCCGCGATCCTCGGTAGCGGATGCGGGAGCCTCAGCGCCCTTGAAAAGCACCTTCCAGGCATCTTCGTACGTCATGTCAAAGAGCCTGCTCAGAGTTCGGTGCTGCGCCGGGTTGAACTCCCACAGATTGAAGGCCCGTTGTTGACACGGGTGGATCCGGCAGATGAGCATAACCTGGACTACGTTGACAAGCTTGAGCTGCTTGTTCACCAGGGTTTGGATGCATGTTTGCAGTCCAGTCACCTCTCCTTTGCTGCCCCACGACAGGCCCGTCTCTTTCCAGGACGCGAGCCGCGTTGGGGGTCCGGACCGGAACTCGGGGGCTGCGACCCACTCAGGGTCGCACGACTCGGTGATGTAAAACCACCCCGATTGCCACCCCTTCAGGGTCTCCACAAAGGAGCCCTCGAGCCATAAGACGTTGGGCATCTTGCCCACCATGGTGCCTCCGCACTCCGCCTGGTTGCCGCGCACCACCTTCAGCTTGACATTGAAAGTCTTGAGCCATAGGCCGAAATGGGGGCGGATGCGGAGGAAAGCCTCGCACACGATGATAAACGCCGAGATGTTGAGGATGAAGTTCGGGGCCAGATCATGGAAATCCAGGCCGTAGTAGAACATGAGTCCCCGGACGAATGGGTGGATAGGAAAGCCCAGTCCGCGGAAGAAGTGGGGAAGGAACACTACCCTCTCATGTGGCCTTGGGGTGGGGAGGCGCTGCCCCTCTTCTGGAAGCCGGTACCGATGTCGTTAGACAAGTATCCGGCCTTCCTCGGTTTTTTGATGTGTCCCTCCGTGACGGAGGAGACCATCCACTTGCCTCCTGCTCCAGACATGGCTGGAGAAGGTTGAGGTGGGGAGTGCGGACTTGGGTGCTGGAGCTCGAGTGCACGAAAATGGATAGGCAAAGGAGGAAGAAGGCGTAGGTAAAAAGGTGCATCCTTATCCCCTTATATGGGTGGACGCAACTATGTGTCCCCACCAGCCTGGTAAAACTCTCTTATCTCCAAGCGCCGTAATCAATGGCGCAGTTGGGTTACCCACGCCCGTATTGATGAGAATCCCGGAATAAGGGGACTCGATCTCTGCTTCGACGAGACGTGCCAAGGAAACTGCCTCGCATGACACGCTGAGGTGGGACAATAAAATGATTCGAATAAAGGCTTGGCCATGGTGCGATGTCACACTACGAAATACATCAGCAGATTAGATTTGTGTAAATATTATTCTCTCTATGGCAATATGTGGAAACCTATTTTGCAGAGCCGGACACTATCTTTGTGTTCAAAATTTTCTATAAAGTACTTGGAGGAGGAACCCGCCTTGCAATGCCGAAGACAATCTGCATGCCGGACTCGTCGTCATTGAAGCCTGGTTCAGGGGCTACTGAGGGAGTCATGGATTAGGGGGTGTCCGGATGACTGGACTATACCTTCAACCGGACTCCTGGACTATGAAGATACAAGATTGAAGACTTCGTCCCGTGTCCGGGAGGGACTTTCCTTGGCGTGGAAGGCAAGCTTGGCGATACGGACATGTGGATCTCCTACCATTGTAACCGACTTTGTGTAACCCTAACCCTCTCCGGTGTCTATATAAACCGGAGGGTTTTAGTCCGTAGGAAAACATACAGAACAACAATCATACCATAGGCTAGCTTCTAGGGTTTAGCCTCTCCGATCTCGTGGTAGATCTACTCTTGTACTACCCATATCATCAATATTAATCAAGCAGGACGTAGGGTTTTACCACCATCAAGAGGGCCCGAACCTGGGTAAAACTTTGTGTCCCTTGCCTCCTGTTACCATCCGGCCTTGACGCACTGTTCGGGACCCCCTACCCGAGATCCGCCGGTTTTGACACCGACACTACCCATGTTGCAAATAAAAATATCTTCTCCTTCGAGCAAAGCTGGTTTGAGCGAGAAGGATTTATGGAGATGATTGAATGCGAATGGGCTAAGCCGGTTACGGGAAGAACACATGTCGAGAGATGGCAGAATAAGATTAGACACCTCCGGCAATTTCTGAGAGGATGGGCCAGAAATGAGAGTGGGATTTATAAACAGAAAAAAGAACGTCTGCACTAGATCTAAAGGCTGAAACCACTCTCCTTTCTGTTAATGAACATCGATCTAAGTCTGAGGCTTAGCAAGGCCTACGTGCTCTCCTGAGGGAGGAGGAGCTCAATTGGGCGTTGCATGCGAAAATGCTTAAGGTTGTCCAAGGGGATGACAGAACACAGTTCTTCCATATGGTTGCAAATGGTAAACATAGGAAGAAGAAGATTATACAACTTGAACAGGACGAGGGGACAATACTGGGGCATGAAAATCTGAAAGCGTATATTTCCAACTATTATAAAAGCCTATTTGGATCCCCGAATACATCTACGGTGTCTCTTGATGAGTCTGTTATTGATGATATCCCTCAATTACAGGCAGCAGAGGATGATGTTCTCTCTGCACCGTTTACTGAAAAAGAAGTTCATCTGGCCATAACCGAAATGAAGCCGAATAAAGCATCGGGACCAGATGGGTTTCCAGCTGAATTCTATAAGAAATGTTGGCATATCATTAAAGATGATCTTATGCCTATGTTTCACAATTTTTTCGAGGGCCATTTGGAGTTATTTCACCTCAACTTTGGTACGATAACGTTGTTACCTAAGAAGAATGAGGCGGATCGGATCGAACAATTCCGACCCATTTGCCTGCTGAATGTGAGTTTTAAAATTTTCACAAAGGTAGGAACCAATAGATTGACACAAATTGCTCACTCAGTGGTTCAACCTAGTCAGACAACTTTCATGCCGGGACGACACATACTAGAAGGAGTGGTCGTCTTACATGAAACACTCCATGAGATTCACTCGAAGAAACTAGATGGGGTTATCTTCAAAGTGGATTTCGAGAAGGCTTATCATAAAGTCAAATGGCCTTTTCTTCAGCAGGCAATGCGCATGAAGGGTTTTAGTGTAACCTGGAGGAACCAAGTGGATACTCAAGTCCAGAAAGGTAGTGTCGAAATTAAGGTGAACGATGACATCGGTCACTACTTCCAGACGCATAAGGGGTTGCGACAAGGGGATTCCATGCCACCTCTTCTATTCAATATTGTGGCAGATATGTTGGCCGTCATTATTGGCAGGGCCAAGCAGCATGGCCATGCAGAGGGTCTAGTTCCTCATCTAGTTGATGGAGGGGTGTCCATTCTACAATATGCTGATGACACTATACTATTCATGGAACATGACATGGCTAAGGCACGTAACATGAAACTTATCTTGTGTCTATTCAAACAATTGTCTGGCTTAAAAATTAATTTTCATAAGAGTGAGGTGTTCTGTTTTGGGAAGGCCAAAGATGAGGAACATACATACAGACAATTGTTTGGATGCGAATTAGGTGCCTTACCGTTCAGCTACTTGGGTATTCTGATTCATCATCGTAAGCTATCCAATAAAGAATGGAAATGTATTGAAGAACGAATTGAAAAAAAAACTCAGTTGCTGGAAGGGCAAGCTGATGTCATACGGAGGTCGGCTAGTTTTGATTAACTCAGTATTGACTAGCATGCCAATGTTTTTACTTTCGTTCTTCGAAATTCCGAAAGGGGTCCGAAAGTGACTTGATTTCTTTAGATCTCGCTTCTTTTGGCAATATGATGAGGTCAAGAGGAAATACCATCTCGCGCGATGGGATATCCTTTGTCGACCTAAAGGACAAGGGGGCCTCGGTATTGAGAACTTGGAAATTAAGAATAAATGTCTTATGAGCAAATGGTCGTACAGCTTAGAGACAGAGCCGGAGGGCATGTGGTCTCAAATCCTGTGCAATAAGTATTTGCACTCGAAAACGCTAGCCCAGGTTACCATCAGACCGACTGATTCGCCGTTCTGGAAGGGACTTATGAGAGCGAAGGATATGTTCTTTCATAGGGTCAAATTCTTGGTTCGCAACGGGATGTCAACAAGATTTTGGGAGGATACGTGGTTAGGAGAGACGCCTCTGGCCTTACAATATCCCACCCTCTACAATATTGTGCAACGTAAGAAGGTTATGTAGGTATCGTCCTTCAACCTATTCCCTTGAACATCCAGTTTAGACGTACGTTAGTGGGTGAGAGACGGACAGCTTGGATGCACTTGGTTCGGAGATTGATTGAAGTTCGACTCTCCGACATGCCGGATCAACACAATGGAAGTTAACTAAAAATGGGATATTTACGGTGAAAACTTTTTATACGGATCTGATTAATTCTGCCCCCTCTCAAGGTCACTACATATATGGAAGGTTAAGGTTCCTTTGCGGATTAAAATTTTTATGTGGTTTGTCCACAAGCAAGTAATACTCACAAAGGACAACCTTCTTAAGAGGCGATGGGTTGGCAATTCGCGGTGTTGTTTTTGTGCTCAGGATGAGACAATACAACATCTATTCCTTGAATGCCCACTTGCCAAGTTACTTTGGAGAACGATTCATATAGCCTTTAATATCAATCCTCCAGTAGATATTGCGTCTTTGTTTGGGACGTGGTTAGCTGGGGTTGAACAGATCACGGCAGCTCGTATTTGGATTGGAATATGTGCGTTATTATGGGCTATATGGAACTGCAGAAATGATATGATTTTTAACAGACAACACAACTTAACCTTTTTGCAGGTTATCTTCAGAGCTACAGCTTGGATCCGTACGTGGTCCTTACTCACTCGTATGGACTCCAGGGAGCCTTTGGCTACTGGGTGCAACCAATGGGAGATGGTGGCTCGGGTTATATTCAACCGGTTCAGATGGCGTTCACATAACATGATAGGAGTCTAGAGAGCTTATCCTTATTATTACCGTTTCGGTTGTCTTTGTCCGCTTGTAATTCTCCGGTTTATGTACTTTGTTTTGCTCCGTTTGCGAGCTATAAGACCTTTATGTTGATACTTTCTGAATTTTTAATAAGAGGGCCGCATGCATCATCATGATGCAGAGGCCGGGGGTATACCTTCATTTCCAAAAAAAACTTAAGTTATGGCTAGCGATCCTCTTTTTTTTGTTGGAGGAAATCTGCTCTAATTTTGTTATGAACGTTTTTGCTGGTGATCCTCTGCTTTAGTTGTTCAGAACATATTGTTGTTTGCATCTATAATATTCGTAGGTAGCCATACCACTCCAGAACAAAATAATTATTTTTCTTCAGATGACTATTCACTAGTCTTGTTTTGATATCAATGTTTGCATCCTACGAGGCTTATTGGGAGAGAATCTAGTTCCATGTGGAAATAGGAGTTATTGCGCATTTATTTATTCACTACGTTCACAAAACCTTCCATTGTCAAGGAGGCATCAGTAATATTAACCATGAATGTATATGTAAATCTGATTCATTTGAACTATTTTGTTTAACTTGAGGTCCTTCTAAATACTGAAAATATTTCTATTTATTTGAATGTTATGATGAACTGCAATCTTTTTTACTCTCTCCGATTCATGTTACTTGTTGCTCAAATGGATGTATCTAGAACTGAAATACATCTATATACATCCGTTTGAGTGACAAGTAATAAGGATTAGAGGGAGTAGTTCATAAGGATGCATCACAAAAAAATGCTTCGTGAGATGCCACACTACATCTTTAATTCTCTCTAGTGTTTGAATTTTAAGTTGTTACTTAGTGTACTATGGTCTTGCAGGTTTACAATTATAGTATAAAAAGCTACTTGACGTAATGAGGTTGAGCCTTTGCGTGAGTGCCGCAACTTGGGAAGATAAATATGACCGGCAATGATGGCAGCATGTTAATGGCATCATGTAGATGTGGTGTTCATCGATCCCTTTTTTTTTGTGTGTGTGTGTGGCGTGTATATATGGATTCGTCTTAATATGCCATGTTAATTGTTCATTTAGATTGATCTCTTTTCCAGCACGTTTATCCCATATATTTGATATCTCTCTCCCAGCAGGTAATTTCATCTTGTAATTTGCGTAAATGTTTGTTTGAATTGTGCAGTGGTAATCTATTTTCTTTCTCAAGAATATTAACTATTGTTGCATATGATTGCAGGATAATGCATTATGACAATCGCTCTGTGCCTCTGCCTATTCTTACACTCTGACTTCGGAAGTATAGACCGATGCATAGGTAAGATCTAAAGTAAACTGGAGCCTTTTCTAATTTTGATATTGTTTTAATACAAATTATGATGTAGATCAGACTCCATTCACTAGTGCAGAACCGGGCTATAGCACCGGTTCGTAAGGCCCTTTAGTGCCGGTTCGGTAACCGGCACTAAAGTGTGGGGACTAAAGGTCCCCCCTTTAGTACCGGTTTCGCACGAACTGGTACTAAAGGGCAACCACGTGGCACGAGCCAGCTCTGGGGGCAGGGAGCCCTTTAGTACCGGTTGGTGACACAAACGGTATTAAAAGGTTGGGGGGTTTTGGGTTTCTGATTTCTTTTTCATTTAATTTTGTGTTTTACATTTAATTCTTTTTCATTTGCTGCTATTTTACGATACGACATATTGTACACGTTATGCATATATATAAATAGAATTTCGAGTAGAACCGATCATATATATATTATCGAATGTCTCACACCCACCATTAATTCACACATACACACATGTATATATATACAATTAGCTAGCTATATACAATTTCTCCTAATTGGTGCCTTCGGAGCCAGTGGCATTAGCCTAATTGGTGCCTTCGGAGCACGATGACAATTGGAAGTGGTTCATGGGGACAGTAGCGGGTAATAGTATTCTCCGTTCGTATCTATGACCTTGTCGAGCAAAAATCCCTCTATTTCCTCTTGAATTGCTTGTATGCGCTCCATTGGTAGGAGCTTGTCCCGCACCTCTCTGAACTATTAAGAAGGAGATCAATATGCATGTGTATTAGTTGTGTGACTAGATATCAATAATGGTGTAAAAATTTTGAATTGTGTTCTGACAAACGTACCCAGTCTTGTCTTTGAGATCTGCTCCTTTCGGACGCCATCATGTGAATGTTCTCGCAAACATAGTATCCACACAGATTATTCCCCGGCACCTGCTTCAGGGCCTTTATGAGAATGGAATTTGATCAGATAATAATTAATCAAGCATGATAATTAAAGAGAGGGCAGCTAGCTAGCTAGTACTACTTAATTACTTACCTTGGGTCGATACCATTTCAGGTTTCGTTTCCATTGGCCTGGAGTGACGTTGATGAACTTTGCCCAAGCCCTGCCCGCCGACAAAGAAAATGAATAAAGGGGTTATTAAATAGTTGTTATCAGGAAATGACGAACTAATTAAATAGGCCGAGATATAATTAATAATGATTGAAATTACCTGTTTACTATCCCCTTCACGATGGTGTAGTCACTTTGTTTCTTAAGTAGTGAGTCCAGTACTTCAACTATTCCTTCATCAACTTTAATGATTAACAAGATCCAGTGAAAACTGGATGGACACACGTTTGCATGTCTTAATTAAGTGGGCATATATATGTAAGCAAAAAACATGTAGCTAGCTAGTAAGCAAAAACAGAATTTGTAGTACAAGACAATATGACTCACAGGAAGTTGTAAGGAAGTAGTATATCTTCATTGTATTTGAGGCGCTTGAAGAACTTGAAGGAAATATGCCCTAGAGGCAATAATAAAGTTATTATTTATTTCCTTATATCATGATAAATGTTTATTATTCATTCTAGAATTGTATTAACCGGAAACATAATACATGTGTGAATACATAGACAAACAGAGTGTCACTAGTATGCCTCTACTTGGCTAGCTCGTTAATCAAAGATGGTTATGTTTCCTAACCATGAACAAAGAGTTGTTATTTGATTAACGGGATCACATCATTAGGTGAATGACCTGATTGACATGACCCATTCCATTAGCTTAGCACCCGATCGTTTAGTATGTTGCTATTGCTTTCTTCATGACTTATACATGTTCCTATGACTATGAGATTATGCAACTCCCGTTTGTCGGAGGAACACTTTGTGTGCTACCAAACGTCACAACATAACTGGGTGATTATAAAGGTGCTCTACAGGTGTCTCCAAAGGTACATGTTGGGTTGGCGTATTTCGAGATTAGGATTTGTCACTCCGATTGTCGGAGAGGTATCTCTGGGCCCTCTCGGTAATGCACATCACATAAGACTTGCAAGCATTGCAACTAATGAGTTAGTTGTGAGATGATGTATTACGGAACGAGTAAAGAGACTTTCCGGTAATGAGATTGAACTAGGTATTGAGATACCGACGATCGAATCTCGGGCAAGTAACATACCGATGACAAAGGGAACAACGTATGTTGTTATGCGGTCTGACCGATAAAGATCTTCGTAGAATATGTAGGAGCAAATACGAGCATCCAGGTTCCGCTATTGGTTATTGACCGGAGAAGTGTCTCGGTCATGTCTACATTGTTCTCGAACCCGTAGGGTCCGCACGCTTAAGGTTTCGATGACAGTTATATTATGAGTTTATGTATATTTGATGTACCGAAGTTTGTTCGGAGTCCCGGATGTGATCACGGACATGACGAGGAGTCTCAAAATGGTCGAGACATAAAGATTGATATATTGGAAGCCTATATTTGGATATCGGAAGTGTTCCGGGTGAAATCGGGATTTTACCGGAGTACCGGGAGGTTACCGGAACCCCCCGGGAGGTACTTGGGCCTTAGTGGGCTTTAGTGGAAGAGAGGAGAGGTGGCCAGGGCTGGGCCGCACGCCCCTCCCCCCTAGTCCGAATAGGACAAGGAGAGGGGGCCGGCGCCCCCTTCCTTCTCTCTCTCTCCTCTTTCCCCTCTCCCGAATCCTATTCCAACTAGGAAAGGGGGGGGGGGAATCCTACTCCCGGAGGGAGCAGGACTCCTCCTGGCGCGCCCTCTCCTGGCCGGCCGCACCCCCCCTTGATCCTTTATATACGGAGGCAGGGGGCACCCCTAGACACACAAGTTGATCCACGTGATCATATTCTTAGCCGTGTGCGGTGCCCCCTTCCACCATAGTCCTCGATAATATTGTAGCGGTGCTTAGGCGAAGCCCTGCGACGGTAGTACATCAAGATCGTCACCATGCCGTCGTGCTGACGGAACTCTTCCCCGATACTTTGCTGGATCGGAGTCCGGGGATCGTCATCAAGCTGAACGTGTGCTAGAACTCGGAGGTGCCATAGTTTCGGTGCTTGATCGGTCGGGCCGTGAAGACGTACGACTACATCAACCACGTTGTGCTAACGCTTCTGTTGTCGATCTACAAGGGTACGTAGATCACACTCTCCCCTCTCGTTGCTATGCATCACCATGATCTTGTGTGTGCGTAGGAATTTTTTTGAAATTACTACGTTCCCCAACAGTGGCATCCGAGCCTAGGTTTTATATGTTGATGTTATATGCACGAGTAGAACACAAGTGAGTTGTGGGCGATATAAGTCATACTGCTTACCAGCATGTCATACTTTGGTTCGGCGGTATTGTTGGACGAAGCGGCCCGGACTGACATTATGCGTACGCTTACGCGAGACCGGTTCTCCCGACGTGCTTTCCACAAAGGTGGCTAGCGGGTGACAGTTTCTCCAACTTTAGTTGAACCGAGTGTGGCTACGCCCAGTCCTTGCGAAGGTTAAAACAACACAACCTTGACAAACTATCATTGTGGTTTTGATGCGTAGGTAAGATTGGTTCTTGCTTAAGCCCGTAGCAGCCACGTAAAACATGCAACAACAAAGTAGAGGACGTCTAACTTGTTTTTGCAGGGCATGTTGTGATGTGATATGGTCAAGACATGATGCTAAATTTTATTGTATGAGATGATCATGTTTTGTAACCGAGTTATCGGCAACTGGCAAGAGCCATATGGTTGTCGCTTTATTGTATGCAATGCAATCGCACTGTAATGCTTTACTTTATCACTAAGCGGTAGCGATAGTCGTGGAAGCATAAGATTGGCGAGACGACAACGATGCTACGATGGAGATCAAGGTGTCGCGCCGGTGACGATGGTGATCACGACGGTGCTTCGAAGATGGAGATCACAAGCACAAGATGATGATGGCCATATCATATCACTTATATTGATTGCATGTGATGTTTATCTTTTATGCATCTTATCTTGCTTTGATTGACGGTAGCATTATAAGATGATCTCTCACTAATTATCAAGAAGTGTTCTCCCTGAGTATGCACCGTTGCGAAAGTTCTTCGTGCTGAGACACCACGTGATGATCGGGTGTGATAGGCTCTACGTTCAAATACAACGGGTGCAAAACAGTTGCACACGCGGAATACTCAGGTTATACTTGACGAGCCAAGCATATACAGATATGGCCTCGGAACACGGAGACCGAAAGGTCGAGCGTGAATCATATAGTAGATATGATCAACATAGTGATGTTCACCAATGAAACTACTCCATCTCACGTGATGATCGGACATGGTTTAGTTGATTTGGATCACGTAATCACTTAGAGGATTAGAGGGATGTCTATCTAAGTGGGAGTTCTTTAAGTAATATGATTAATTGAACCTAAATTTATCATGAACTTAGTACCTGATAGTATCTTGCTTATTCATGTTTGATTGTAGATAGATGGCCCGTGCTGTTGTTCCTTTGAATTTTAATGCGTTCCTTGAGAAAGCAAAGTTGAAAGATGATGGTAGCAATTACACGGACTGGGTCCGTAACTTGAGGATTATCCTCATTGCTGCACAGAAGAATTACATCCTGGAAGCACCGCTGGGTGCCAGGCCTGCTGCTGGAGCAACACCAGATGTTATGAACATCTGGCAGAGCAAAGCTGATGACTACTCGATAGTTCAGTGTGCCATGCTTTATGTCTTAGAATCGGGACTTCAACGACGTTTTGAACGTCATGGAGCATATGATATGTTCCAGGAGTTGAATTTAATATTTCAAGCAAATGCCCGAATTGAGAGATATGAAGTCTCCAATAAGTTCTATAGCTGCAAGATGGAGGAGAACAGTTCTGTCAGTGAGCATATACTCAAAATGTCTGGGTATAATAATCACTTGATTCAATTGGGAGTTAATCTTCCAGATGATTGCGTCATTGACATAATTCTCCAATCACTACCACCAAGCTACAAGAGCTTCGTGATGAACTATAATATGCAAGGGATGAATAAGACTATTCCCGAGCTCTTCGCAATGCTGAAAGCTGCGGAGGTAGAAATCAAGAAGGAGCATCAAGTGTTGATGGACAACAAGACCACTAGTTTCAAGAAAAAGGGCAAAGGGAAGAAGAAGGGGAACTTAAAAAAGAACAACAATCAAGTTGCTACTCAAGAGAAGAAACCCAAACCTGGACCTAAGCCTGAAACTGAGTGCTTCTACTGCAAGCAGACTAGTCACTGGAAGCGGAACTGCCCCAAGTATTTGGCGGATAAGAAGGATGGCAAGGTGAACAAAGGTATATGTGATATACATGTTATTGATGTGTACCTTACTAATGCTCGCAGTAGCACCTGGGTATTTGATACTGGTTCTGTTGCTAATATTTGCAACTCGAAACAGGGACTACGGATTAAGCGAAGATTGGCTAAGGACGAGGTGACGATGCGTGTGGGAAATGGTTCCAAAGTCGATGTGATCGCAGTCGGCATGCTGCCTCTACATCTACCTTCGGGATTAGTATTAGACCTAAATAATTGTTATTTGGTGCCAGCGTTAAGCATGAACATTATATCTGGATCTTGTTTGATGCGAGACGGTTATTCATTTAAATCAAAGAATAATGGTTGTTCTATTTACATGAGTAATATCTTTTATGGTCATGCACCCTTAAGGAGTGGTCTATTCTTATTAAATCTCGATAGTAGTGACACACATATTCATAGTGTTGAAGCCAAAAGATGCAGAGTTGATAATGATAGTGCAACTTATTTGTGGCACTGCCGTTTGGGTCATATCGGTATAAAGCGCATGAAGAAACTCCATACTGATGGGCTTTTGGAACCACTTGATTATGAATCACTTGGTACTTGCGAACCATGCCTTATGGGTAAGATGACAAAGACACCGTTCTCCGGTACTATGGAGAGAGCAACAGATTTGTTGGAGATCATACATACAGATGTATGTGGTCCGATGAATGTTGAGGCTCGTGGCGGATATCGTTATTTTCTCACCTTCACAGATGACGTAAGCAAATATGGGTATATCTACTTAATGAAACACAAGTCTAAAACGTTTGAAAAGTTCAAAGAATTTCAGAGTGAAGTTGAAAATCATCATAACAAGAAAATAAAATGTCTATGATCTGATCGTGGAGGAGAATATTTGAGTTACGAGTTTGGTGTACATTTGAAACAATGCGGAATAGTTTCGCAACTCACGCCACCCGGAACACCACAGCGTAATGGTGTCCGAACATCGTAATCGTACTTTACTAGATATGGTACGATCTATGATGTCTCTTACTGATTTACCGCTATCATTTTGGGGATACGCTCTAGAGACGGCCGCATTCACGTTAAATAGGGCACCATCAAAATCCGTTGAGATGACGCCTTATGAACTGTGGTTTGGCAAGAAACCAAAGTTGTCGTTTCTGAAAGTTTGGGGCTGCGATGCTTATGTGAAAAAGCTTCAACCTGATAAGCTCGAACCCAAATCGGAGAAATGTGTCTTCATAGGATATCCAAAGGAAACTATTGGATACACCTTCTATCACAGATCCGAAGGCAAGACTTTTGTTGCTAAATTCGGAAACTTTCTGGAGAAGGAGTTTCTCTTGAAAGAAGTGAGTGGGAGGAAAGTAGAACTTGACGAGGTAACTGTACCTACTCCCTTATTGGAAAGTAGTACATCACAGAAACCTGTTTCTGTGACACCTACACCAATTAGTGAGGAAGCTAATGATGATGATCATGAAACTTCAAAACAAGATACTACTGAACCTCGTAGATCAAGCAGAGTGAGATCCGCACCAGAGTGGTACGGTAACCCTGTTCTGGAAGTCATGCTACTAGATCATGATGAACCTACGAACTATGAAGAAGCGATGGTGAGCCCAGATTCCGCAAAATGGCTTGAAGCCATGAAATCTGAGATGGGATCCATGTATGAGAACAAAGTATGGACTTTGGTTGACTTGCCCAATGATCGGCAAGCAATTGAGAATAAATGGATCTTCAAGAAGAAGACTGACGCTGACAGTAATATTACTGTCTACAAAGCTCGACTTGTCGCAAAAGGTTTTCGGCAAGTTCAAGGGATTGACTACGATGAGACCTTCTCACCCGTAGCGATGCTTAAGTCTGTCCGAATCATGTTAGCAATTGCCGCATTTTATGATTATGAAATTTGGCAGATGGATGTCAAACTGCATTCCTGAATGGATTTCTGGAAGAAAAGTTGTATATGATGCAACCAGAAGGTTTTATCGATCCAAAGGGAGCTAACAAAGTGTGCAAGCTCCAACGATCCATTTATGGACTGGTGCAAGCCTCTCAGAGTTGGAATAAATGCTTTGATAGTGTGATCAAAGAATTTGGTTTTATACAGACTTTTGGAGAAGCCTGTATTTACAAGAAAGTGAGTGGGAGCTCTGTAGCATTTCTGATATTATATGTGGATGACATATTACTAATTGGAAATGATATAGAATTTCTGGATAGCATAAAGGGATACTTGAATAAGAGTTATTCAATGAAAGACCTCGGTGAAGCTGCTTACATATTAGGCATTAAGATCTATAGAGATAGATCAAGACGCTTAATTGGACTTTCACAAAGCACATACCTTGACAAAGTTTTGAAGAAGTTCAAAATGGATCAAGCAAAGAAAGGATTCTTGCCTGTGTTACAAGGTGTGAAGTTGAGTCAGACTCAATGCCCGACCACTGCAGAAGATAGAGAGAAAATGAAAGATGTTCCCTATGCTTCAGCCATAGGCTCTATCATGTATGCAATGCTGTGTACTAGACCTGATGTGTGCCTTGCTATAAGTCTAGCAGGGAGGTACCAAAGTAATCCAGGAGTGGGTCACTGGACAGCAGTCAAGAACATCCTGAAATATCTGAAAAGGACTAAGGATATGTTTCTCGTTTATGGAGGTGACAAAGAGCTAATCCTAAGTGGTTACGTCGATGCGAGCTTTGACACTGATCCGGACGATTCTAAATCGCAAACCGGATACGTATTTACATTAAACGGTTGAGCTGTCAGTTGGCGCAGTTCTAAACAAAGCGTCGTGGCGGGATCTACGTGTGAAGCGGAATACATAGCTGCTTCGGAAGCAGCAAATGAAGGAGTCTGGATGAAGGAGTTCATATCCGATCTAGGTGTCATACCTAGTGCATCGGGTCCAATGAAAATCTTTTGTGACAATACTGGTGCAATTGCCTTGGCAAAGGAATCCAGATTTCACAACAGAACAAAGCACATCAAGAGACGCTTTAATTCCATGCGGGATCTAGTCTAGGTGGGAGACATAGAGATTTGCAAGATACATACGGATCTGAATGTAGCAGACCCGTTGACTAAGCCTCTTCCACGAGCAAAACATGATCAGCACCAAGGCTCCATGGGTGTTAGAATCATTACTGTGTAATCTAGATTATTGCCTCTAGTGCAAGTGGGAGACTGAAGGAAATATGCCCTAGAGGCAATAATAAAGTTATTATTTATTTCCTTGTATCATGATAAATGTTTATTATTCCTGCTAGAATTGTATTAACCGGAAACATAATACATGTGTGAATACATAGACAAACAGAGTGTCACTAGTATGCCTCTACTTGACTAGCTCGTTAATCAAAGATGGTTATGTTTCCTAACCATGAACAAAGAGTTGTTATTTGATTAACGGGATCACATCATTAGGTGAATGATCTGATTGACATGACCCATTCCATTAGCTTAGCACCCGATCATTTAGTATGTTGCTATTGCTTTCTTCATGACTTATACATGTTCCTATGACTATGAGATTATGCATCTCTCGTTTGCCGGCGGAACACTTTGTGTGCTACCAAACGTCACAACGTAACTGGGTGATTATAAAGGTGCTCTACAGGTGTCTCCAAAGGTATATGTTGGGTTGGCGTATTTCGAGATTAGGATTTGTCACTCCGATTGTCGGAGAGGTATCTCTGGGCCCTCTCGGTAATGCACATCACATAAGCCTTGCAAGCATTGCAACTAATGAGTTAGTTGTGAGATGATGTATTACGAAACGAGTAAAGAGACTTTCCGGTAACGAGATTGAACTAGGTATTGAGATACCGACGATCGAATCTCGGGCAAGTAACATACCGATGACAAAGGGAACAACGTATGTTGTTATGCGGTCTGACCGATAAAGATCTTCGTAGAATATGTAGGAGCCAATATGAGCATCCAGGTTCCGCTATTGGTTATTGATCGGAGACGTGTCTCGGTCATGTCTACATTGTTCTCGAACCCGTAGGGTCCGCACGCTTAAGGTTTCGATGATAGTTATATTATGAGTTTATGTATTTTTGATGTACCGAAGTTTGTCCGGAGTCCCGGATGTGATCACGGACATGACGAGGAGTCCTGAAATGGTCGAGACATAAAGATTGATATATTGGAAGCCTATATTTGGATATCGGAAGTGTTCCGGGTGAAATCGGGATTTTACCGGAGTACCGGGAGGTTACCGGAACCCCCCGGGAGGTACTTGGGCCTTAGTGAGCTGTAGTGGAAGAGAGGAGAGGTGGCCAGGGCTGGGCCGCATGCCCCCCTAGTCCGAATAGGACAAGGGGAGGGGGCCGGCGCCCCCCTTCCTTCTCTCTCTCCTCTTCCCCCCCTCCCGAATCCTATTCCAACTAGGAAAGGGGGGAATCCTACTCCCGGAGGGAGTAGGACTCCTCCTGGCGCACCCTCTCCTGGCCGGCCGCACCCCCCCTTGATCCTTTATATACGGAGGCAGGGGGCACCCCTAGACACACAAGTTGATCCACGTGATCATATTCTTAGCCGTGTGCGGTGCCCCCTTCCACCATAGTCCTCGATAATATTGTAGTGGTGCTTAGGCGAAGCCCTGCGACGGTAGTACATCAAGATCGTCACCACGCCGTCGTGCTAACGGAACTCTTCCCCGATACTTTGCTGGATCGGAGTCCGGGGATCGTCATCGAGCTGAACGTGTGCTAGAACTCGGAGGTGCCGTAGTTTCCGTGCTTGATCGGTCGGGCCGTGAAGACGTACGACTACATCAACCACGTTGTGCTAACGCTTCCGTTGTCGATCTACAAGGGTACGTAGATCACACTCTCCCCTCTCGTTGCTATGCATCACCATGATCTTGCGTGTGTGTAGGAATTTTTTTGAAATTACTATGTTCCCCAACAGAACTCTAGCATGCTTTCCTCTACACTTGCTTGATAATATGTATCTAATTTCCATGTGTATTCATTAATGCTATTTGGGTCGATGAACCCAATGCCATAGCGTGCACCTTTTTTCATTTCATACATCTTCATCCTGCATAATACCACGAAAAAGAATATAGTGAGGATAATTATAGGTAATGATTGATCAAAATGATCACTATAGCTAGGTTGAGACTTAAATTACAGAAAGAAATCACTTAAAGACAATAGGAACTGACGATAGATTTGTCGAGTGCGTCTTGATTGTATAACAGAAATAGTTCTGAATACTCAACGGACACAGCTTTCTCATGGAAGTAATGATCCTTCTTGACATTCACCATGAGGGACTCTCGATTGGGAATCTTGATAATGTTCATGTACCATTGATGCAATTCATACATTCTCGTTGGGAGCTTCTTGACCTCGTCTGGCTCGACCAAAGGTTGGCCCCGGACATATTTCTGTTTTATTTCCTCCTCTCTAAGCAGAGACACGGGCTCGATATCGAGGAGTTGTCCAACAGTGATCATGAGCCTTTCAGCCTCCTCAATATGCTCCTCGGTTATTACCACATTGCCCAGCCCGGGAACGTTAACGGTTTGCCCACAATAATATTTGGCGCGCGTACTCTCATGTATTGTTGGTACAACAAGCGGGGGGATTGATTGCGCCGCCTGTTCTCTCAGCCAGGGAACGGTTTTACCGCTCCTTTTGCCAGCTGATTTGCTCAAGCTCGAGCTCGAGCTCGCCTCATTCTGTAGACGTGCTCGATTTAACTTCCTGAGGTGGCGCCCATAGTCTGTGTCAATAGGATTGGGAGCTGGTGCTCTAGCCATACGAATGAAGTGGTCAATCTTTTCTTCAGGCACTTCCTCCCTTGGCGGCGGTGGCGGTTTCGACGCAAAATGGGCTTCCACATGGGCCTTCACTATGGCTGCGTTTTCCTCCTCGGACTTGTCGTAAGGCCTCTGCGGAAGAGGCGCGAGGCTTGGACCATGTTGAAATCGCTTGCCTCCGCATGTACCTCCCGTACTACCTCGACTTGTACCGCTACGCACCATAGCTGCGGCGGCTCTCTTCCGTGATTGCTGATGCGGCGGAGACGGCTGACGTGGCTGAGTTGGAGGAGGAGGAGTGGCCTGAAGTTATGCCGGACTTGGAGGAGGAGTGGCCTGACGCTTTGCCAGACTTGGAGGAGGAGGAGTGGCCTGAAGCTGTGCCGGACTTGGTGGAGGAGTGGCCTGACGCTTTGCCGGACTTGGAGGAGGAAGAGTGGCCTGGCGCGTTGGTGGACTTGGAGGAGCGGGAGTCTGCTAACTAGGTGGCGGACTTCGACGAGGAGTCAGCTGACGCGGTGTCGGTGGCCTTCGAAAGATGATGCAATCCTTTCTCCATAGGATGATACGATGGTTGGCCTCTCCCAGTGTGTGCTCCTCGTCACCTTGTCAAGCTCTAGCCCCGAATATTGGTCCACCACCTCATCAACCAAGACACGAGCATAGCCCGCTGGAATCGGGTTGCAATGGAAGGTTGCCTCAGGGGGATTTGTAAAAGCAACGGCGTCCGCCACCTTCATGGATATGTTCTTCATTTTGAAGTGTAGCTCGCAGTTAGTGTTCTCCATGATGTCATCCACGGGGTACCTATCCAGCAATGCATCGCCCGGGGCGGAACCCACGCTGCTTCTCGACATGGATGGGACGGTGCTATCCAATGTTCGATCATCCGCTAGCTGCTGAGACCCCCTTTGCTGGCTAAGTGAGTCGATCTGCTCCTGCTGCCGCTGGAATTTGACTGCCAAGTCCGCGTGCGCTGATTCTAGGCCTTGAAGGCGTTCATAGTCCTGCTTCCTCTGCTCCTCCTCCATCTTCCTCTTCTTCTCCTCCGAAATCTTCCTTCTCGCACGTTTTCTGTAGTCGGTGTTCCAGTCCAAAAACCCCTCATACCACGGAATAACGCCCTTGCCTCGTGTTCTTCCCGGGTGTTCAGGATTTCCCAGGGCACGCGTAAGCTCGTTGTTCTCTTTGTTGGGCCCGAACACCCCCGATCGAGCCTCTTCTATTGCAACAAGTATCTTATCTTCGGCTCCGTTCAGACATGCCTTCTTTGAAACTAAGCCTGTCTTCGGGTCCAACTCCCCCCCATGCGCATAGAACCAAGTCCTGCACCTGGGGGACCAGCTCAATGTAACTGAAGTGACACGTGCATCCTCCATCTCTTTCTCAGACTTATCCCACTTAGGTATTGCCACCGCGTAGCCACCTGGCCCCAGCTTATGGAACTTATCCTTTTTTGCGGCATTGGCCTTGTTTTCTCGACCGTTCCTTAGATAATTCCGATTCCTTGAATTTCACGGAATCCTCCCAATGAGCACTTTGCTTCTCTAGTGTTCCCTTGAATACTGGAGTCTGCTTTCCTCCCTTGACGTACTGGTCCCATACACGTTTCTTGTGGTTGTTGAATGCAACCGCCATCTTCCTAAGAGCAGCGTCCCTAACTTTCTCCACATCTGCATCTGTGAAATGATCTGGTAGGGTGAAATGTTCCATGAGAGTTTCCAAAGCAGAACTTTTTGTCTGTCGTCGACAAAAGTAAGATCTGGACGTGGCTTTGCTGGCTCTCTCCATTCTTGAAGGGAGATCGGGAGTTGGTCCTTCACAAGAACTCCGCACTGACAAATGAACTTGTTCGCAATCTTCTTAGGCGCTAATGTTTCGCCATTAGGTTTGATGGCCTCGATATTGTACTTTACGCCCTCCTTCAACTTTTTGTTCGGGCCTCGTACTGTCCTGCTGCCTGAAGATTTGCTCGATCCGGATGGCTGAAAGAAGAAAGATCGATTCGTTAATATATCTTCAAGTCATTTAAAACATGTGATGATCACCAGATGCCTGCTTATATAAATATACCTCGCCGGTCTTTGTTGTTTCAAGATCAACATTTTATTCGTCATGTTCATAGTTCATGACTTCATCAATTCGGTCGTCGCGATCGAATATCATATCACCCACCCTGGTGTTGTTTAGATATTCGGAGCCGTCATAATCTTCTTCATTCTGATCATCATCTGGCCCGCGAGGATTGCGTATGATATTGAACGGGCCTCTTCTCCCTCTCTGTCGGTATTGTCCGCCATAACTTTTATTTAACTAATCCAAAAGAAATATATTCAAATTACAATGCATGGATGCAATCAATTAATAAGGAAAAACTGAATCAATCATAGTACATAATAAGCATCATCGAATATAATCTTGAATACGTCGTCTCGAATAATTGATATAATCTCGAATACATCGTCTCGAATAATATATATAATCTTGAATAAATCATCTCAAATATTATATATCGAATACATCACTAGCTAGCTAGCTAGCTAATAAAGATCGAATACTAGAGAGTAATCTAGGCCACTCGCGGTTCCTGAGGCGCGGGCGGTGGACAACCAAAGTGAAGGAACCATCACTGGATTATAGCTCGGGTGATCTCCCGAAAGAACCTGCCAGGTATTGGAGAACCTGACGTCCATAGTAGCCATGTAGCGATGGACGTGCTCGTCCTCCTCCCTAACACGGCGACGTACCACCTCCGGCGGGGCCGGCTCCCTCCGCACCGAAAGTGGCCCACGCGAACGCCATCAAAGGAGATCAGGGTCGACGACGGGACCTGGGGCCGGGTTCCTCACCAAGCGTCGCACCCCTGAAGGTAGCACCTCCTAGTGCCAGCCCGGCGGAGCCCAGTCCCGGACATGGGTCCTCTGAAGTAGGACGTCGTCGCGAACTGGTCGACGGCAAGGATGCGGGCCGGGCATCGTCGACAACAAATACTATATGCCGCAAAAGTAAGTAATATTTTTTAAATGATGGATTATGATTTCATATATGCAAATTCTAAATTTTATAACTAAAAATATAATAAACTAAAAAAACATTGACCATATCTAAAACTAACATTTCTATAACTAAAAAACAGAAAAAATTATAATATTTCTATATAACTAACATTTCTAATATTTCTATAACTAAAAAAATGAAAAATTGCTAACATTTCTATAACAATGTGTGTGTGTGTGTGTGTGTGTGTGTGGACATGGCGGCTGGGGCAGGAGCTCACCGGCGAGGCGCGGCGACGGGGGGCGGCGACGGGGACGGAGACGGGCGGTGATGACGGGGATGGGGACGGGGACGGGCCAGGCGGGGACGACGGTAGGACGGGGATGGGCCGGGCGGGGACGACGGGAGGACAGGGCGGGGCGCGGCGACGGGGCGGGGCGCGGCGCGGCGATGGGGACGACAGGGACGGGGACGACGACGGGGGCGGCGACGAGGGGCGGCGACGACGGGGCAGAGGAGAAAGAAGCAGAGGGAGAGATGAGGAACTGATTTTTTTGAAGTGTTTGCTTATATAGAACCCACCTTTAGTACCGGTTGGAGTCACCAACCGGTACTAAAGGTCTGTTTTGGCCAGGCCAAGAGGCGGGAAGCGCACCCCCTTTAGTACCGGGTGGTGGCTACAACCGGTACTAAAGACTCCCCATTTAGTACCGGTTTGAGCCACCACCCGGTACTAAAGGGGGTGCGCTGGCGCAGGTGCGGTGCGTCATGTTTAGTCCCACCTCGCTAGCCGAGGGGCGTCCGCACTGGTTTATAAGCCCCAGTGCGGTAGCTCTCTCGAGCTCCTCTCCAAAGCAGGCCTACTCGGCCTAAATGTTCTGTTCTGCCCTGTGGACCTACTGGGCCTTTGCGGGCCTGCATCCTGGCCCAACAACATGTTGGGTTTCTAGTTGTATGTAGGCCGCTGTGGCGCAGTAGGCGGGCTTTTTTATTTTCTTATTTTTTGCTTTATTTATTTTTGTTTTATTTATTTTTGAGTTGTTTTTTTGCTGTATTTAGAGTTTATTTGTGAATATTTTTGCTTTAGGTACAAGAAACTACAAATTTACTATTAGTGCCGGTAGTTTACAAATTTGAATAGTTTACATTTTGAATTATTTGAAATTTGTGTGAATCACTAGTTTGTGAATAACTTAACTTTGAAAATAGATTTTTTAGTGATTCTTTTTTTTATGTTTAATATTAGTGTGTTTTATCATTATATTCAATTTGGTAATACTTAGGTTATTTAAAAAATGAAGTGCATTTGTAACGGATGAGTTTTCGTCCGAAACCCTGATACTTCGAAAGAGATTGTCCATTTTGTACACGAAGTGCATCCTGTTTTTGCGGTTGCCCTCTCTAGTTTTTTGCACATGCTATGTGGGTGAAATTATGATACCATGCCAACTTTCAACCTTTTCGGAGTTCATTTGAAGTGTTTTTCAATTTAGCTGAAAAAATCAGTAAATGCATGAAAGAATTTGTTTGCACATAAAATTTCTTCGTGTTTCAAATGCCAAAACACATAACTACCCTAACCATTACAGAGATTACCTCCTGGGTGTGAAACACAGAAGAAAGTGATGATAGTGAAGCCGATCACATCCCAGATCTTTGGGTGTGAAACTTTTTCTTCGTGTGTGTCCCTTTGCGCCGTAACCATGGAAAATCTTCATCATTTAACGGGATACTCGGGTCAATATTCACTATGAATGGAGCAATTTCATCAAACTTTTCATAATCTCCTGACATGTCTGTCTTGTCATCCACTCCCACGATGTTTCTCTTCCCAGAAAAAACTATGTGCCGCTTTGGCTCATCGTATGATGCATTCGCTTCCTTATATTTTCTTTTTCTCGGCTTGGTAGACATGTCCTTCACATAGAAAACCTATGCCACATCATTGGCTAGGATGAATGGTTCGTCTGCATACGCAAGATTGTTGAGATCCACTGTTGTCATTCCATATTGCAGGTCTTCCGTTACCTCGCCTCGTGTCATATTGACCCATTTGCACCGAAACAAAGGGACCTTCAAACCACGTCCATAGTCAAGTTCCCATATGTCATGTATATAACCATAATATGTTTCCTTTCCCCTCTTGGTTGCTGCATCAAAGTAGACACCGCTGTTTTGGTTGGCGCTCTTCTTATCTTGTGAGGTCGTGTAAAATGTATTACCATTTATCTCGTACCCTTTGAAAGTCATTATATTCAAAGATGGTAACTGGGACAGCGAGTACAAGTCATCTTCAATAGAGGCGTCATGCATGGTACGTGTCTGCAATCAGCCGGCGAAACTCCTAGTTTGTTCACATGAAATCCAGTCATCAGACCGCTCCGGGTGTTTGGAGCGTAGAAAATTCTTGTGTTCGTCCATATACGGAGCCACCAAGGCGGAATTCTGTAGAACTGTGTAGTGTGCTTCAGTGAGAGAATGTCCGTCCATATATATTATTTGATCCCCTCCTAGCGTGCCTTTTTCATCCAGTCTGCCCTTATGCCGTGATTCAGGAACACCAATCGGCTTAAGGCCAGGAATAAAGTCAATACAAAACTCAATGACCTTCTCATTTTCATTGGCCCTTGGAGATGCTTCCTTCTGGCCTAGCACGGTTATGAACATATTTCTTTAAGACTCCCATGAACCTCTCAAAGGGGAACATGTTGTATAGAAATACAGGACCCAAAACGTTAATCTCTTCGCATAGGTGAACTAGGACGTGTGTCATGATGTTGAAGAAGGATGGTGGGAACACCAACTCGAAACTGACAAGATATTGCACCAAATAATTCTCTAACCTTGGTATGATTTCTAGATCGATTACCTTATGAAAGATTGCATTGAGGAATGCACATAGCTTCACAATGGCTAATCGAACGTTTTCCGGTAGAAGCCCCCTCAATGCAACCGGAAGCAGTTACGTCATAATCACGTGGCAGTCATGAGACTTTAGGTTTTGGAAATTTTTCTCTGCCATGTTTATTATTCCCTTTATATTCAAGGAGAAGCCAGACGGTACCTTAATACTGAGCAGGCATTCAAAAAAGATTTCCTTCTCTTCTTTGGTAAGAGCGTAGCTGGCATGACCCTGATGTGCATGTTGTCTTTTCCGTGCATACGTAGCTGGTCCTCCCGTGCCTCAGGTGTATCTTTTTTCTTCCCATACACGCCCAAGAAGCCAAGCAGGGTCACGCAAAGATTCTTCGTCACGTGCATCACGTCGATTGCGGAGCGGACCTCTAGTCTTCCAATAGGGCAGGTCCCAAAATATAGATTTCTTCTTCCACATGGATGCGCGTCCGTCAGCGCATTCGAAACAGGTTGTCCGCCAGGACCATTTCCAAAGACTACCTTCAAATCCTTGACCATATCATGTACATCAGCACCAGTATGGTGGCGAGGCTTCATCCGGTGATCCGCCTCACCTTTGAAATGCTTACCTTTCTTTCTTACGGCATGCCTGCTCGGAAGAAATCGACGATGTCCCAGGTACACATTCTTCTTACAATTAGCCAAATATATACTGTCGGTATCGTCCAAATAGTGCGTGCATGCGCGATATCCCTTGTTTGTCTGTCCTGAAAGGTTACTGAGAGCAGGCCAATCATTGGTGGTCACGAACAGCAACGCCTTGAGGTCAAATTCTTCCCCCATGTGCTCATCCTACGCACGTACACCTGTTCCATTCCACAACTGTATGAGTTCCTCAACTAATGGCCTTAGGAACACATCAATATCTTTGTCGGGTTGCCTAGGGCCTTGGATGAGCAGTGGCATCATAATGAACTTCCGCTTCATGCACAACCAAGGAGGAAGGTGTTGGGGAACGTGGTAATTTCAAAAAAATTCCTACGCACACGCAAGATCATGGTGATGCATAGCAACGAGAGGGGAGAGTGTGATCTACGTACCCTTGTAGACCGACAGCGGAAGCGTTAGCACAACGCGGTTGATGTAGTCATACGTCTTCACGGCCCGACCGATCAAGTACTGAAACTACGGCACCTCCGAGTTCTAGCACACGTTCAGCTCGATGATGATCCCCGGACTCCGATCCAGCAAAGTGTCGGGAAAGAGTTCCGTCAGCACGACGGCGTGCTGACGATCTTGATGTATTACCATCGCAGGGCTTTGCCTAGGCACCACTACAATATTATCGAGTACTATGGTGAAAGGGGGCACCGCACACGGTTAAGAATATGATCACACAGATCAACTTGTGTGTCTATGGGGTGCCCCCTGCCCCCGTATACAAAGGAGCAAGGGGGAGGCTGGCCGGCCCTTGTGGGCGCGTCAAGGAGGAGTAGGATTCCTACTCCTAGTTGGAGTAGGTTTCCACCTTTCCTAGTCCAACTAGGAGAAGGGGGGAAAGGGGGGAAGAGGGGAAGGAAGGGCGAGAGGGGCCGCGCCCCAAATCCCTTGTCCAATTTGGACTTGGCTTGGGAGGGGCGTGCGCCACCTCCTGGTCCTTCCCACTAAGGCCCATTAAGGCCCATTGCTTCTTCCTCGTATTCCCGTAACTCCCCGGTACCTACGAAAATACCCGAATCATTCGGAACCTTTCCGATGTCCGAATATAGTCGTCCAATATATCGATCTTTACGTCTCGACCATTTCGAGACTCCTCGTCATGTCCCCGATCTCATCCGGGACTCCGAACTCCTTTGGTACATCAAAACTCATAAACTCATAATATAACTGTCACCGAAACCTTAAGCGTGCGGACCCTACGGGTTCGAGAACAATGTAGACATGACCGAGACACATCTCCGGTCAATAACCAATAGCGGAACCTGGATGCTCATATTGGCTCCTACATATTCTACGAAGATCTTTATCGGTCAGACCGCATAACAACATACGTTGTTCCTTTTGTCATCGGTATGTTACTTGCCCGAGATTCGACCGTTGGTATCTCAATACCTAGTTCAATCTCATTACCAGCAAGTCTCTTTACTCGTTTTGTAATACATCATCTCGCAACTAACTCATTAGTTGCAATGCTTGCAAGACTTATGTGATGTGCATTACCGAGAGGGCCCAGAGATACCTCTCCGACAATCGGAGTGACAAATCCTAATCTCAAAATACGCCAACCCAACATGTACCTTTGGAGTCACCTGTAGAGCTCCTTTATAATCACCCAGTTATGTTGTGACATTTGGTAGCACACAAAGTGTTCCTCCGGTAAACGGGAGTTGCATAATCTCATAGTCATAGGAACATGTATAAGTCATGAAGAAAGCAATAGCAACATACTAAACGATCGGGTGCTAAGCTAATGGAATGGGTCATGTCAATCACATCATTCTCCTAATGATGTGATCCCGTTAATCAAATAACAACTCTTTTGTTTATGGTTAGGAAACATAACCATCTTCCATTAACGAGCTAGTCAAGTAGAGGCATACTCGTGACACTCTGTTTGTCTGTGTATTCACACATGTATTATGTTTTCGGTTAATACAATTCTAGCATGAATAATAAACATTTATCATGAAATAAGGAAATAAATAATAACTTTATTATTGCCTCTAGGGCATATTTCCTTCAGAAGGTTATACAAACACAGAGTCACAGGCCAGGTGCTATGGTTGCTGCTCTGCTCCCCAAAATGATTAATGTCATCTACGCTTAGACCAAACCATACGTTCCTTGCGTCATCTGCAAACTCCTTCCCGTACTTTCTCTCGATTTTTCTCCACTGCGACCCGTCAGCGGGTACTCTCAAGTTTCCGTCTTTCTTACGGTCTTCTCTATGCCATCGCATCGCCTTGGCATGCTCTTTGTTTTGGAACAAACATTTCAACCGTGGTATTATAGGAGCATACGACATCACCTTGGCAGGAATCTTCTTCCTGGGCCGCTCGCCCTCGACATCACCAGGGTCATCGTGGCGGATCTTATAGCGCAATGTACCGCATACTGGGCAAGCATTCAAATCCTCATACTCACCGCGGTAGAGGATGTAATCATTAGGGTATGCATGTACCTTCTGCACCTCTAACCCTAGAGGGAAGACAACCTTCTTTGCTTCGTACGTACTCTCGGGCAATTCGTTGTCCTTTGGAAGCATATTCTTTATCATTACCAGCAACTTTCCAAATCCCTTGTCAGATATACCATTCTCTGCCTTCCATTGCAGCAATTGCAGTGTGGTTCCCAGCTTTTTCTTGTCACCTACACAATTCGGGTACAACAATTTTTTGTGATCCTCTAACATGCGCTACACCTTCTTCTTCTCCAAATCACTTGCGCAGTTTCTCTTTGCATCGGCAATGGCCCGACCTAGATCATCAACGGGCTAATCTGATGCCTCTTCTTCAACTTCTTTATGCATTGCCAGCTCAGCTTCTTCCCCCATTGTTGTATCATCGTATTCAGGGAACCCATGGCCAGGATAGTTGTCGTCGTCCTCTTCTTCTTCATTGTCTTCCATCATAACCCCTCTTTCTCCGTGCTTGGTCCAAACATTATAGTGGGGCACCAAACCGGACTTAAATAGGTGGACGTGAATGGTTCTTGACTTAGAGTAATTTAGATCATTCTTACAGCCAACACATGGACAAGGCATAAAACCATTCGCACGCTTCTTTGCCTCAGCCGCAAGCAGAAAAGTTTGCACGCCATTAGTGAACTCGGGAGATCATCGGTCATCGTACATCCATTGTCGGCTCATCTTCATTACACAACACCGAAAAAGACCAAATTAATGCAAGTTCATACATAAAGTTCATACAACACTTAAATGCAACAAATAAATAACTCTCTAGCTAAAGAATTTAAATGCAACAACAAATGCGATCAAGATCGCAACTAAGGTAACAATTGATATAACAACATAATGATACCAAGCCTCACTATGAACGGCATATTTTCTAATCTTTCTAATCTTCAAGCGCATTTTCTCCATCTTAATCTTGTGATCATCGACGACATCGGTAACATGCAACTCCAATTCCATCTTCTCCCCGTCAATTCTTTTTCAATTTTTCCTTCAAATCCTTGTTTTCTCTTTCAACTAAATTTAACCTCTGGACAATAGGGTCGGTTGGAATTTCAGGTTCAACTACCTCCTACATACAAATATCTATGTCAACTTGATGGGCATAATTTGTCATAAACATAAAATGCAACAAATAGTTTTAAAAGAGAATATACCACATCCGAATCATAACCCGGACGAGGGCCGACGGGGACGGATATCAAAACCATGGCACTATGTATAACAAACAACGTATGGGTAAGATAATTATACTAGTAACTATATATCCAAATCACACAAACATCAATTTTTTATATAAAGCATTCATGAACAAGAGGCTCACCACAAGGTGGTGCCGGTGACGGGACGTTTCGGGCGATCGACGGTGGTTACGACGGGGATTTAGAAGGCACTAAGTAAACCACACCTACATATGCAAACTAAGTGTTACTTTTGACCTCAAATTGCATATAAATCAAATACTAGCACATATATATAATTTCTCCCAAATTACTAAACTCAAAAATCAATCACTATATAAAGCATTGCAAGAGCTAATCTAGCAATGAGAGATGAAAGGACAAAGTTGCTAACCTTTGTGATCATTTGAATGGATGGGGGCCTTCAAATCTTGACAAATTTTGGGCAAAATGTGTGATGAGCTTGAGAGGAAGAGGGAAAGAACAAAGAGGAGAGGGGAAAGGGAAGAACGGAGCGAGCTCGGGTGGACGAAGGGTGTATGTAGAACGACATTTAGTACCGGTTCGTGATACGACCCGATACTAAAGGTGCTGGAGGGGCCCCGGACTGACAACATCCTGGCACCACTCACTTTAGTACCAGTTTGTGGCACGAACCGGTGCTAAAGGTTTGCCACGAACCGGTACTAATGATGTCCGCCCGCCTAGCCGTTGGAACCGGCACTAATGTGCTTCACATTTGACCCTTTTTCTACTAGTGATTGATCTCTTTGTTATAGACAAACATGCACCAGTACACATAACACAGCAACACCATAGGAAGTTCCCGGACTTTTTAGTGTATTTTCAGAGATAGGATGTATATGACCTTGTTAAATCAGCACACCGTTCCATATGCTTGCTAGCAGGTATTGGTTCCTAAGTGAGAACATGCATTCCATTCAAGAAGGTGTTTGCCTAACAACCCTAACTTGATCTCAACTATTTCTGTTGGATCTTTTACCTATTGTACAAATATCTTTCTGTCATCAGGTTCATAAGCTGAATAGAACGTGATACGACATGATCCTGGAGTACAAGAGATACAAACTTAGGCTAGTCTTGATTTTAGCCTATTGTTGTGATAATTCTACAGAGTTTTTATTTCTAAGAAAAGCTTGTGAAGAGGAGATAGAAGGATATGATAAGAACAAATGTTACTAAGCTGTTAACTAAAATCTGGTGCTAAGATATCTTAGTATGAAGGTTGCTATACTTACATCAACCCTTCATTTAAATATAATTTAATCATGAGTTGTGCAGTCAACCATATATGCCAGTACAGAACAAGTAACATGTGTATAGCTTGTTTGATTTCATTAGTATTTCTCCTACAAATTCTCACTGTGTCCATCTTAATCTATCATGTTCTTGTATAGTTTCTCTGAAGCTGCGATTTGTTTCTTTGTACAATGCACATGTTCTTGTTAAACACATGTGTACAAGCTGAAGGTACAATTTTTTGTCTACAATTCGATTCTGATGGGCAATACTTAGAGCAGAGCATATATATACACATATGTATTATTTTGATGGTGTTCTTTGTAAACCAACATTGTTGATCTAATATATGATGTCTTTCTTATTGTGTTGTATCTCCTGTATAGTAGCAACATTGACCTAATAATGTATGTAGCAACTGCTTCCAGAGTTGCAATGATATGTTTTCTCCATTTTAAAATCTGTTTGTGCAGGGTAATCACCGACGCACATGAAGTGTTGCGGTGGCTATAGTTTATACGTTGCTATACTTGCAACACCTATACACAGTAGTTACCAACGCATGTATATTCGTTGTTGTAGACCCTTCCAACGCCACCAACGGCAACGCATACAAATCTGTTGGTGTAGAGCTTAGCAACGCCTATATGGGCATTTGGCAACGTATCGATGCGTTGCTGTAGGGGGGTTCTTGTTGTAGTGCCAACAGGCCTTCCCCAGGCGTTTTTGCCGCGCCGGCATAAAAAAACGGCCCAGTCGCGCCCCCAGAAGCCCGTTTTTCGCCGGCTCGGGCCGAAACTGGTGCCGGCGGACCCAGGCCGAACCCGGCGCCCTGGGAGGCGCCTGGGGCACCGGCACAAGCGGAAAGGGCGCGTGGGTCCGCCCTGTCGGCGAGGCGAGCACCTATTCCCGCCGTTTCTTCCCGCTTTTTCCCCACTTCCCTCCCGTACTCTTCCTTCCTCCTGCCAATCTCCCTCCCGCTCGCCTCCCAGCCGGCCGCCATGGCACCGAAGAAGTACGTCGCCCCCCACGCGGTGGCAACCGCGACCACCTACGTCGCCTAGCCGAAGCAGAGGAAGCCGAGAGCGCCGCCGATCAAGCCTCCGGGCATGTCAAACGCCGAGTGGAGGGCGGAAGTTCAGCGACGGTTGAATTAGGACACCTAATTGGTGCTCAGGTTTTGATGTCAGTTGTCTTGTAGGGGTCCTAATCACTCCCCGGTTGCAGAATATATTCCACATTAGTCTTGTTTTAAGTCAAAATTTATATTTTAAACAAATATTCATTTGGTATTGTGAATGTTAATTTTCTAGATGAAAGTCCATATTTCAACCCTAAACTGTGACAAATGTGTAAGAATCAATCCTGAATTTGAAACCGTCTAAATTACAACCCTATTGTCAAAATCGGTCAAGTTTCAACCATGTCCTCTCCTCAAAGCGGTTTTTTCCAACTTGAAGTTGTTTGACCAGTTTACTACCTAGTCAGCGGCCAAATCAGCCAGTATTTACTGAATAAAGTATTTTTGCCTATATTTTTGAATTTGTTTAACAAAAAGGTTTGAAACTTCCACAGATTGATCATCATGGTAGTGTTGATTTTACAGAACTGTTGCAAAATTTTCTGGAAACTTCCATTTATGGTCAAATTTCGACATAAAATAGGTTGAATATGTATTTTCCTTGTGTTTTTTTATTTGTTCAGTGAAACAGTTTGAAACTTTCGAGAATGATTAGCATGACGTTGTTCATTTTATAGAAACTTTTGAATGCTTTCTGGACACGTTCATTTTTTGCGCAAATTCTGACCAAAAAAAGGGCTGAAGGTGTATTTTTTTGTTCTTCTTGGCGAAAAGCTTTGAAACATTTACCAAATGGATCAGCATGGTTATTTTCATTCTACATAAAGTTTTCGTGGACATTTGATTCTTTGTTAAACTTTCACCAAAAAGGGGCTGACTATGTATTTTGCTAGTATTTTTCAATTTGTTTGGCGAAAATTTGGAAACATTACAAGAATGATTACCGTGATAGTGTTTATTCTTCAAAAAAAAAGAAGAAATCCAAACACTTCCATTTTTGCGACGTGGCAGCTGACTAGGAGGCTGAGGCCTTGTAGAATGGTGGGTGCTTATGCCAGTTGCTTAAGGAAAAAAGACTAGCATTGAGTCGCAAATAAACATGGTCTCGCAATGCGGAGGTGCTAGTCCGAGATGCTTCGGTTGCTTTAACATAGGCGTAGCGCCTAGCTTGGCACCCGTTCTCTCCAACGCTGGGATGCTACACGCGTTCTCTCAAATCTTTTTTAATAAAGCCACAATCACGTCGAAAGAAAACTGCATGAATGACGAAAACTCAAAACGGTGCTCGAGCTCATCTGCTCCTGAAATAACAGCCGTAGAGCAAACTTGGGATGTGTGATCACTACTGTATTTGGTAGTGTATTTTGATTGTATTTTGATTTCCGGTGTCTAACATGTTAGAACATTGATACACTAGTAGAAAAAGGGCCTTCAGTCCCGGTTCATAAGGGCCTTTAGTTCCGGTTCTGGAACCGGGACTAAAGGGTCGGTACTAATGTCTCTCCCTTTAGTCCCGGTTCAATCTAGAACCGGGACTAAAGGGCGCGGCCACGTGGAGCTCCACCTTTAGTCCCGGTTGGTAACACCAACCGGGACTAAAGGAAATTTTATGATTTTTTTTGAAAAAAAATTTGTAATTTTTTTTAATTTCAAATTTCTGAATTATTTTAATCTCTAGTCTGTAATCACCACCCCTCATCACTTCTCAATTTATCCTCTAATCACCCCTCATCATTCTAAATCATCTAACTTTCCGAACGGTCACCCATCCTCTCACTCCCCCAGCCTGAGCACGCTTAACTTCTGGGTTCTATTCTCCCTCGCTCCAAGTCTGCACTTGTTGTTTTCCTAACAATACTAAGATGTCAATCCTATTAACCTTCAGGAATTTTGCTTGAGCATGAAGTGACACATTTCATAGTTTTATTTTGAAACTATTGCTTTAAAAAACAATAATTATTTAGTAACACTAATATTTCTTGAATAATTAGTTTGACCATTGTTTGACCACAGTTTGACCATATTTGACCAAAATTGAAATAACTGAAATAATTACTTAGTAACGCTAATATTCTAGAATAATTAGTTTGACCATTGTTTGACCACAGTTTGCCCACTGTTTGAATTTTTTTCGATTTTTTTCACTCTAAATCTTAAAAGCCCCGTAACTTTTTTTCTATTAGGTTTTTGAGGATTTTGAAAATGTTTAACGGGGTTCCAACTGTTAAATTCGGATGTAACTTTTCGAGTAGATGATTTTTCATATAAAAAACTTTTTCATCCGAGTTAGTATGCAAAAGTTATGCTCATTTTTACAAATTTCAGAGAGATTTTGCAAATAAAGTCAAAATTCACATTTGCAAATTTTTCCCAACAACTAGACCACATATCACATGGGAAACTTAATTTCTTTTATTTTTTAACATTTCCATCATTTTCTTTTTTTTTTAAAACT
>NC_041392.1:706472194-706473972 GCF_002162155.2 Triticum dicoccoides | reverse complement strand
TGAAAATGGGACCTTTAGTACCGGTTCGTGGCACGAACCGGGACTAAAGGTCTCAACCCCATTAGTCCTGGTTCATGCCTCAAACCGGGACTAAAGGTCTAATCTTTAGTCCCGGTTTGAGGCACGAACCGAGACCAATGATTGTGGGCCAGGAGCGAGGCCCATTGCTCCCGATTCATCCCACCAACCGAAACCAAAAGGTCCAAATAAACTGGGACCAATGGCCCACGTGACCCGGCCGGCCCCCTGGGCTCACGAACCGGGACCAATGCTTCCATTGGTCCCGGTTCTGAACTGAACCAGAACTAATGGGCTGATCCGGCCTGGACCAAAGCCTTGTTTTCTACTAGTGGATGAGCCCACTGGACTGAACATAGCAGTGACCTCAATGGTTCTGGCCGCATTTATTATGTAGTCAGACTTAATCACACCCTTCGTTGGCTCCTTTGCCAACACACTCTCGTTCGCTATGGACAAGGAGTTCTATAGGAGGGGCACTGCCGAGGCAGCCTGTAATGAATAAACAGCTAATCAGTTCGCTCAGGACTACATGAATATTTCTGGATTGATTGTCCTAATATTCCAACCATTGCTTGACACTCAGCCACACAAAGGGCTGAAAACCATAAGCAATTTTTTTGACGGGAAAAGGCATAAGCATTTTTTCACAACCATAGATGAGCGATAGCTGCTGTTGTATATTAAAGCATCAAATCAAATAAAATTCTAGCCATTTAGCCCCATAATTTTTTCCCAACTACAAAAGTGAATCAGCGTGAGAACGAGCAACAGTTCGTCACCTGTTCGTTCATTCTTGAGCTTCAGGATTCGCCCCAGTGGACTGCGCGGACTGCGTCGGCGTGTTCTTCCTTCGTCTGGCCTGGGCAGTTCTACTCCTCCGCTATGTTCGGATCCCCTCAGACCCGCGGCAGCACGGCAAGGGGCACTGGATCTGGATGCTGCAGATGGTCGCCAAACTCCTATGAAGGTGAAACCTGGACTAGGAGCAACTCGAAAATTACGGTAGATCACCGCGGAAAAAAATCAACAAGAAACTATGTCGTTGGCCTCCATGGACTCACCGTCGATAGAATCAGCAGTCGTCGCAAATCGGTCTCCCAGCGAGCTACGAACAAAGCGTCAACGAGGAAGCCTCCACCAGAACCATCTACAGCCTTAATTTAATTTAGACGGCCGGTTTCTAATCTACTTCTCATAACGAACTGGGCCATAGCTCAGTTTGTAATCCACGTTCTGTCCCAGGCTCAGAACAGAACAGCGCCCGAGGCGGGCACCCATGCCATGTACGAACTGGGTCTATGCCGACCACTGTACAAGACCGTATATCGCGTGTATTCCATTTTTTGGACAAACCAGGTCTGACGCATCTGCCACACTTTACCCTATCCCAATCCACTCATCAACGACTAAGATATCAGGTGCATATGAGCTCGAGCACCGAATCGCCTCTTTCCATGAATGACCCCTTCTGGAAGGAGATATTTGTTACAGCCGGAGTTGACTAACTAACAAATTTCTTTTTGTAACAATCAGATGAATTTATTATTGATACATGGCACATGCAGTTACTCTCTTCTGCTACAGCATAATGACTTTTTTTATGTCGTCACTTCAGGGATCTAGATGAATGGAGAACTAGACATAAACGATTCTGATCCTAGCTAGTTTGATGTCCCTCTCGAAAGAGTTGGTCAGCTGCTCACGTGAAGAGGCTCTGCTGCATGCTCATGGAGAACTAGACATAAACGATTTTTTTT
>NC_041392.1:706435277-706471935 GCF_002162155.2 Triticum dicoccoides | reverse complement strand
CCCCTAAGCACCCGTGCAGTCCAATTTTAGGACAAAACCAAGTTTTTTTCTTTTCTGGCACCTGTTTAAGCACCTACCATTGCACAGAGCCTGACTGAGCGGTACCTGATCAAACTACTCCAACTCAATAAAAACTGATTTGAAGAGAGGGCATGTTTGAAACTTGACCGGTTTTGATAGCCCAGGGTTGTAATTAACTTAGACAATTTCAAAGTTCAGTTTTGATTCTTAGACATTTGTGGGAGTTCAGAATTGAAATATGGACACTTGTCTTCTACAAACATCATCAAAATTTTACAAATACTGAAGGTTGATGTTTGTCTTAAAACAAAACTAATCCATAATGTTTTTTCCTTTTGCGAAGGGAAGAAAAAAAATACATATGGGCAAACACAAACCCACGCACGTAGTTAAAACTCTCTTTCGTTTTACGATCCAACCTATGGTTGGATGGTTAGAGGGATAGTGGTATCCCCAGCCCACCAGTGTTCAAGTCTTGGTACTCGCATTATTACTGAATTTATTTCAGGATTTCCGGCGATGCATTTTCAGTGGGAGAAGACGTTCCCATCGACGACGAGGCACCTACGGTAATTTCATAAATTTCAAGATGACATGCCGGTTCAGTCTTTCGGAGGTGCTCATAGAGGATAAGGTGTGCGTGTGTGCGTTCATAGGGGTGTGTATGTGCGTATGTATGAGCGCTTGCGTCTGTATTGATGTTAAAAAAAACTCTCTTTCGTTTTCTTTTGTTTTTTGCGGGGAACACGTACTTCCAACTTTTTTTTTGAGGGAAACGTAGTTACAACTTACAACAGCTAGCAGAAGTTGTTTAGCTCAAACTCGATGCCGTACATAAGGGATTATTTTTAGAGAAAGAGTCGGAGCCGACTCCAAAAGGTTTTCTCGTATCGTGCCGCGCACTTGCGTCAACCTCTAGACCAAGCCAATCGACCCACTGGATCGACTAGACGACGACTGATTGTGCGCGCCCTATGTCATGGGCGGATCTGCCGGCGGACCTTCTACGCGACATCTACAGTCGTCTCCACACCGCGTCCGACGTGGTCCGCTTCCACGCCATGTGCAGGCCATGGCGCACCGGGCTTGACCATAAAAAAATCCTCTTGCCATGGCTGGTCGCGCCCTCCGGCGCGGACGACTCCATGGAAGACCAGCGCTGCCGCTGCGTCTTCTCCAAGACCAGCTACAGCGCGCCTGGCATCTGCGTCCGGGACAGGAGGGTCGCCCGCACCGACGGCACGGCGGCGTGGGTGCTCAGCGCCCACAAGGACCTCCACCTCGTCAACCCTCTGACCGCCGACTCCCTGCCTTTCCCCGGCGAACGTCTGGACCACAAGTGGCTGGACCACAGACACCGCATCATCTCCGGCGACGGCACCGTCCTTCTATACGACTTCACTCCGAGCCAGCCAGAGGAATGTTATCCGCCGCCCCACAGATTCCAGGCATCCTTTCGAGGCCACGACGAGGATGACGGCGAGTGGCGCCACGTATCATCAAATCTCGGCACTGACCGCTGCTGCGCGGCCGCGTATTACCACGGCTACATCGTGTGCGTGGGCTTGGCTAAGTGCCACCTCCTCTGGCCGGACTGGCAATTAGTGTTTGATGACCTGTACATTGTAGAAAGAGAAAACACCACGGAACTGCGAGCAGTGCTACCGTCTGAGCCTGGAAAGGTACGCCGGTGCAGCTACCTCTTTGAATCGGGAGGCGAGCTGCTGCTTGCCAGCGTTCTTCAAGAGGACAACGGCACCGACTTGTCGGTGTCACTGCATGTGCTCCGCTACTGCAATCGGGTGGTGGAGTCGCTGCCCATGCGCAGTGAACAATCCGACGATTGGGCAAGCGTGCTCAACCTCGACGACGCTATCTTGTTCTTGGGCTTTCCGGCAAGCTTCACCGTGGATGCCGCGTTGTTCGGCGGGGAGGTGAGCGGTGGCACCGCCTACTTTGTCATCGACAACACGTCGGAGCAGGACGGACGTTCTGGTCCTTCGGAGCCATGCAGCGTGTACAGGTACAGCTTCATGGATGGCGCCACCACGCTGGTGGAGACTCTGCCGCCCGGGTGGCACGACGCGAGGTGTATGTGGTTCCTACCCAATCCCCAATTATCTCTCTTTCATACGCCGATCACTCAGGGCCAGCAGGGAGACCGAGTGACCAGCAATGATAGCACCTCTCAGCCACAACAGCTGACGATCTACGTCGGCGACCTGTCCCTGAAGGTGGATGGCTCCAGGCTGCGAGACATGTTCAGCAAGCACGGGAAGGTGACCCGTGCAAGAGTCATGTACGACAATCGTGGGCGATCATGAGGGTTCGGGTTTGTGACAATGGCCACGCAGGAGGGATTCGACAACGCCATTGCCGCTCACAACACAGTCAAGTAACCACACTGCAGTAGCGTCATCAATTCGAGATGTATCTTGCATTATTTCAAATACTATTGCTTCATCGACTAATGCTACCAACAGTTGCGGAGCTAGCGAATTACCAAAGGTTGGGCACGTCGTAAGCTAAAGTATTTACTTTGGTCCATCACAAGTATCACATACTTGATAAACATTGTATACACTAGACATATTGCGATGCAACCATTGATGGTTTCAAACTCGCGCGAGCCGTTGGCGACGGGCCTAGGTGCCGAGGGCGACTTCGCCCCTGCCCTCGGCGATCTCGCCGCGGCTGGTGCGTGGGTGCAGGTCCGGCGTGGACCGAGTGGTGCTCTGGGCCCCTCTCCGTCGGTGCGCTCCTCGGAGATGGGGCGGGGGCCGTGTGGTGGTCGCTTCTGGGCTCTGGCGACGGACGAGTCCGATGAGGAGGACGGGACCTCTTCGCCGCGGCTGGCTGCTCCAACGGCGTGCGTGTCCCTCGGTGACTTCGTTCGGGCGGCGGCGGAGTCCGGTGTCGTTCGGGGTGACCGCCGCCGTCATTTTGTGCCGGGGGGTTGTGGATCTCGTGCGTCGGCGGTGCGGTGCTGGAGACCCCCGTCTCCCTTGTCGGGGTGCCCGGGGGTGGCGGCGTCTCCCCGCCGTCCCCTGCCCACGAGGCGGCCGTGGCGGTGGCTGAGGAGTGGCCGCCGCTCCCTCTCGTCCCCTCATCGGCGGCGTTGGCGGCGGAGGCGGCGCGGGTGGCGGAAACGGCTGAGGCGCTAGGGCTGACGCCGAGGTGCGCGGCGCCGGTCGTGGGCCTGCTCGCGCCCGTTGAGCCTGGGCCGGCCTCAAGCGACTCTGGGGCCCAATCGTCATCGGGGTTGGTTTCCGTTGGGGCCGCAGGTGACCAGGGGGTTGCTTCTGCTCATGGGCCAGGCTCGGCTGGGCCTGGTTCCCCGCGACCCATCACTAGGGTTTCCTGCCTGTCCCAGTGAAGTGCGGCGTTTCCGGCGCTTTGCCAGATCTCTCCTCCCCCTTCCCCCTCCCCCTCCACTCACCCGCTCCTTTGCTGCGGTGGGAGCCATGGGCGACTGTCGCACGGAGAAGAGGCCGATGAATCCTCCGATCCCCGATGAAGAGAGGCGGCGGGAGAAGGCGCTGCGGGAGCAGGCGAAGCATGGCCAGCGTGCCAGGGCGGCGGGACGTGAAGATGGGAGCGGTGGCTACGAGCAAGGTCAAGGTGGAGGCTACGGCCAGGGCTATGGGGGTAGCTATGGCCAGGGCTATGGCTCTGGATCCCATGGGCGCGAGGGGGATTGGGGTCCTCCTCCACCTTGGTGGGGTCAGCAGGAGCGTAAGAAGAAGCGCAAGATTGGGTCGAAGTGGCGTGAACTGGAGCGCAAGCCGATGGAGCATCCCCTCTGTGGTGGTGGCCACGGGGACCCGCTGGCTAAGAAGCCGCGGGCGTCGGCTGCCCCGCTTGCTGTGGTGCTGACGGATGCGCCGCGTGGGTCGGCGGACGCACCCATCCCAGTCGAAGAAGAGGGAGGTGAATGCTTCAAGTGCGGACGTACAGGGCATTTCCAAGCCAAGTGTACCTTTCCCCCCCTCTGCGTGATCTGTAAGCAGGAAGGGCACGCCTCGGCTTTTTGTCCGACGCGGGGTAAGCATCTTCACCTTCAGATCATGGGCAGCGCGATTCCGGGGGAAGGATTCTTCTGCTTGGACTTTGAAGATGAAGAGGAGACAGAGGGATATGATCTCCAGGCTGCTAATGGGGTCATTCTGTCGGCGGAGCCAGGGAGGCTGTCGCTGCGTGTGCTCAAGCAGGAGCTGAAGCACATGTTTGCGGTGACTGGGATTGGCAGGTTTCTCAAGTGGGGGATGATGATTTTGCGGTTATCTTTCCTTCTGCGGATCTGTTGCACATGGCTAAGTCTAGTGGTAAACTGTTTCTTTGTATCAATAATATTACGGTGTGGGTCCGCGATTCTGTCCAGGAGACCATTGTGCCTCTCTCCATGCCGGAGGTGTGGCTCCGCCTCCACGCTATCCCCAAGAAACACCGGCGTGTTGATCGCCTGATGGAAGGAATGAAGATGTTAGGCAGGCCCATTGTGGTGGACGAGCTCTCCCTCATCCGAATGGGAACGGTGAGGATGAAGTTTGGATGCAAAGCTCCGGACAAGATGAATGGATACGTGCAAGTGTGGTTCAACCATGAGGGATTTGACATCAAGGTGGCGGTGGAAAGGCTCCCGAAACGCTCGGGTGAGGGATCTGTGGCGTCTGGCTCTGACAAGGCCCCTCCTCGCTCTACTGACAAGCAAGGCCAGCCGGGTCCGGGGGCCGGAGGTGTGCCTGGGCTGGCACAGGGTTCGACCGTGGCTCAGGGAGGGCCGGTCACCGCAGTTGGCAGCCACCAGCAAGATGTGGAGATGGATTGCCGCGATGAGGAGAATGAGGACAGCATGCCGGACACGTCGATTGATACTGAGACTTGGGACAAGTTGGGGCTTACTTCCCTCGTGCTAGAGGAGGACAGAGAAGTGGTGGCGCCGGGCGCACTTGCGATGGCGGACACGGCTGGGAGCAGTCCGGCACCAGCGATTGCGTTGCTGGGGGCTTTTGACCAATCTGGCTTGCAGCCCAGGATGTAATCGATCGACGCGTCAACCTCTAGACCAAGCTAATCGACCCACTGGATCGACTAGACGACGACTGATTGTGCGCGCCCTATGTCGTGGGCGGATCTGCCGGCAGACCATCTACGCGACATCTACGGTCGTCTCCACACCGCGTCCGACGTGGTCCGCTTCCACGCCATGTGCAGGCCATGGCGCACCGGGCTTGACCATAAAAAAATCCTCTTGCCATGGCTGGTCGCGCCCTCCGGCGCTCGCCTGGCATCTGCGTCCGGGACAGGAGGTTCGCCTGCACCGACGGCACGGCGGCGTGGGTGCTCAGCGCCCACAAGGACCTCCGCCTCGTCAACCCTCTGACCGCCGACTCCCTGCCTTTCCCCGGCGAACGTCTGGACCACAAGTGGCTGGACCACAGACACCGCATCATCTCCGGCGACGGCACCGTCCTTCTATACAACTTCACTCCGAGCCAGCCAGAGGAATGTTATCCGCTGCCCCACGGATTCCAGGCATCCTTCCGAGGCCACGACGAGGACGACGGCGAGTGGCGCCACGTATCATCAAATCTCGACACTGACCGCTGCTGCGCGGCCGCGTATTACCGCGGCTACATCGTGTGTGTGGGCTTGGCTAAGTGCCACCTCCTTTGGCCGGACTGGCAATTAGTGTTCGATGACCTGTACATTGTAGAAAGAGAAAACACCACGGAACTGCGAGCAGTGCTACCGTCTGAGCCTGGAAAGGTACGCCGGTGCAGCTACCTCTTTGAATCGGGAGGCGAGCTGCTGCTTGCCAGCGTTCTTCAAGAGGACAGCGACACCGACTTGTCGGTGTCACTGCATGTGCTCCGCTACTGCAATCGGGTGGTGGAGTGGCTGCCCATGCGCAGTGAACAATCCGACGATTGGGCAAGCGTGCTCAAGCTCGACGACGCTGTCTTGTTCTTGGGCTTTCCGGCAAGCTTCGCCGTGGATGCCGTGTTGTTCGGCGGGGAGGTGAGTGGTGGCACCGCCTACCTTGTCATCGACAACACGTCGGAGCAGGACGGACGTTCTGGTCCTTCGGAGCCATGCAGCGTGTACAGGTACAGCTTCATGGATGGGGCCACCATGCTGGTGGAGACTCTGCCGCCCGGGTGGCACGATGCGAGGTGTATGTGGTTCCTACCCAATCCCCAATTATCTCTCTTTCATACGCCGATCACTCAGGGCCAGCAGGGAGACCCAGTGACCAGCAACAATAGCACCACTCAGCCATAACAGCTGACGATCTACGTCGGCGACCTATCCCTGAAGGTGGATGGCTCCAGGCTGCGAGACATGTTCAGCAAGCACGGGAAGGTGACCCGTGCAAGAGTCATGTACGACAATCGTGGGCGATCACGAGGGTTCGGGTTTGTGACAATGGCCACGCAGGAGGGATTCGACAACGCCATTGCCGCTCACAACACAGTCAAGTAACCACACTGCAGTAGCGTCATCTATTCGAGATGTATCTTGCATTATTTCAAATACTATTGCTTCATCGACTAATGCTACCAACAGTTGCGGAGCTAGCGAATTACCAAAAGCTGGGCACGTCGTAAGATAAAGTATTTACTTGGTCCATCACAAGTATCACATATTTGATAAACATTGTATACACTAGACATATTGTGATGCAACCATTGATGGTTTCAAACTCGCGCAAGCCGTTGGCGACGGGCCTAGGTGCCGAGGGCGACTCCGCCCCTGCCACCGGTGATCTCGCCGCGGCTGGTGCGTGGGTGCAGGTCCGGCGTGGACCGAGTGGTGCTCTGGGCCCCTCTCCGTTGGTGCGCTCCTCGGAGACCGGGCGGGGGCCATGTGGTGGTCGCTTCTGGGCTCTGGCGACGGACGAGTCCGACGAGGAGGACGGGACCTCTTCGCCGCGACTGGCTGCTCCAACGGCGTGCGTGTCCCTCGGTGACTTCGTTCGGGCGGCAGCGGAGTCCGGTGTCGTTCGGGGTGACCGCCGCCGTCGTTTTGCACCTGGGGGTTGTGGATCTCGTGCGTCGGCGGTGCGGTGCTGGAGACCCCCGTCTCCCTTGTCGGGGTGCCCGGGGGTGGCGCGCGTCTCCCCGCCGTCCCCTGCCCACGAGGCGGCCGTGGCGGTGGCTGAGGAGTGGCCGCCGCTCCCTCTCGTCCCCTCATCGGCGGCGTTGGCGGCGAAGGCGGCGCGGGTGGCGGAAACGGCTGAGGCGCTAGGGCTGACGCCGAGGTGCGCGGCGCCGGTCGTGGGCCTGCTCGCGCCCATTGGGCCTGGGCCGGCCTCAAGCGACTCAGGGGCCCAATCACCATCGGGTTTGGTTTCCGTTGGGGCTGCAGGTGGCCAGGGGGTTGCTTCTGCTCATGGGCCAGGCTCGGCTGGGCCTGGTTCCCCGCGACCCCTCACTAGGGTTTCCTGCCTGTCCCAGTGAAGTGCGGCGTTTCCGGCGCTTTGCCACATCTTTCCTCCCCCTTCCCCCTCCCCCTCCACTCACCCGCTCCTTTGCTACGGTGGGAGCCATAGGCGACCGGCGCACGGAGAAGAGGCCGATGGATCCTCTAATCCCCGATGAAGAGAGGCGGTGGGAGAAGGCGCTGCGGGAGCAGGCGAAGCATGGCTCGCGTGCCAGGGCGGCGGGACGTGAAGATGGGAGCGGTGGCTACGAGCAAGGTCAAGGTGGAGGCTACGGCCAGGGCTATGGGGGTAGCTATGGCCAGGGCTATGGCTCTGGATCCCATGGGCGCGAGGGGGATTAGGGTCCTCCTCCACCTTGGTGGGGTCAGCAGGAGCGTAAGAAGAAGCGCAAGATTGGGTCGAAGTGGCGTGAACTGGAGCGCAAACCGATGGAGCATCCCCTCTGTGGTGGTGGCCACGGGGACCCGCTATCTAAGAAGCCGCGGGCGTTGGCTGCCCCGCTTGCTGTGGTGCTGACGGATGCGCCGCGTGGGTCGGCGGACGCACCCATCCCAGTCGAAGAAGAGGGAGGTGAATGCTTCAAGTGCGGACGTACAGGGCATTTCCAAGCCAAGTGTACCTTTCCCCCCCTCTGCGTGATCTGTAAGCAGGAAGGGCACGCGTCGGCCTTTTGTCCGACGCGGGGTAAGCATCTTCACCTTCAGATCATGGGCAGCGTGATTCCGGGGGAAGGATTCTTCTGCTTGGACTTTGAAGATGAAGAGGAGACAGAGGGATATGATCTCCAGGCTACTAATGGGGCCATTCTGTCGTCGGAGCCAGGGAGGCTGTCGCTGCGTGTGCTCAAGCAGGAGCTGAAGCACATGTTTGCGGGTGACTGGGATTGGCAGGTTTCTCAAGTGGGGGATGATGATTTTGCGGTTATCTTTCCTTCTGCAGATCTGTTGCACATGGCTAAGTCTAGTGGTAAACTGTTTCTTTCTATCAATGATATTACGGTGCGGGTCCGCGATTCTGTCCAGGAGACCATTGTGCCTCTCTCCATGCCGGAGGTGTGGCTCCGCCTCCACGCTATCCCCAAGAAACACCGGCGTGTTGATCGCCTGATGGAAGGAATGAAGATGTTAGGCAGGCCCATTGTGGTGGACGAGCTCTCCCTCATCCAGATGGGACCGATGAGGATGAAGTTTGGATGCAAAGCTCCGGACAAGATGAATGGATACGTGCAAGTGTGGTTCAACCATGAGGGATTTGACATCAAGGTGGAGGTGGAAAGGCTCCCGAAACGCTCGGGTGAGGGATCTGTGGCGTCTGGCTCTCACAAGGCCCCTCCTCGCTCTAGCAACAAGCAAGGCCAGCCGGGTCCGGGGGCCGGAGGTGTGCCTGGGCTGCCACAGGGTTCGACCGTGGCTCAGGGAGGGCCGGTCACCGCAGTTGGCAGCCACCAGCAAGATGTGGAGATGGCTTGCCACGATGAGGAGAATGAGGACAGCATGCCGGACACGTCGATTGATACTGAGACTTGGGACAAGTTGGGGCTTACTTCCCTCGCGCTAGAGGAGGACAGAGAAGTGGTGGCGCCGGGCGCACTTGCGACGGCGGACACGGCTGGGAGCAGTCCGCCACCAGCGATTGCGTTGCTGGGGGCTTTTGACCAATCTGGCTTGTAGGAGCGGGCTGGTGCTGGCCCCATGCTTTCGGGTGCCCCGGCATCCCCCAGTTTGCTGGGCTCTGACACGGGCGTGGTGCTCAACGAACCATCCACACACACCCCGCTGTCTAGCCGTCGCAGTGCGGGGGGCTCCGGGCGGGCTCCCAAGAAGACGGCGGGTCACAAGCCCTCGGCCAACGCTGCGGTGCTCTCTCTTCCATCGCCAACTTCGCCAGCTTGCGTGGACCTTCAGGTGGCCCTGGGCTCCGTGGGCGTCTCGGCCAAGGCACGGCGCTCTCGAGCTTCTCCAGTGGCCCAGCGTGCGCCAAGTGCTCGGGCCAAGGCCCAGTTGGGTGAGCTTTCTTCCATGGAGAATGCGCAGCTTCGTCTTGCGGAGAAGAATCTCGAAACCTCAGGTAATCCCCCACCCTCCTTTACGATTCTGAATGCCTTTACGGACCCGGAACTTGTCTCGATCCTAGATAACAGCGGTTTTAAAGTAGGTGCGGAGAGCGGCGAGTTAGTTTCGTTGATTCGTGCTCACGAAGATGCCCAAGCGGCTTTGGCCTCAGCTGCCGCGTTGGCTAAGGCCAGGGAGGCCTCTGCCAAGGCGCGGGTCGGCTCCGAGCCTGATGGGTCTGCTGTGGTGGCGAGTGGGAGCGCTGACGCCAGGGAGGTGGAGGCTATCCCCTCGACAAGCCGTGCCCCGGCTAAAAAACGCGTGGCAAAACCGGTGACATCCAGGGGGTGCGCCTTCACAACCGTATTATTTAGATGCGCTACCTTTTTTGGAACATTCGGGGTTGCGGCCACGCTGGCCGTCGGACCCAGCTTAAAGAATACATTGCTAGGGAGCGCATTGACGTGGTTGCGCTCCAGGAAACGATTAAAGCTGATTTCACATATAGAGATTTGGCTGCCTACGATCCTCTCCATCGTTTTGTCTGGGGCTGGGTGCCGTCTGTAGGCCATTCTGGTGGTCTCCTTTTGGGATGTAACAGTGATGTATGCGATGTTGTAAGCTGGGATGTGGGTGCGTTCTTCATTTCTGTCATGATTAAACATAGGATCTCGCTTGCTACATGGGCCATTGTTTGCGTCTACGGCCCGACTGACCACTCTAGGGCGGCGGATTTCTTGGGAGAAATCCAAAGCTTGGTTGGGTCTAAGCAAGGCGCCAACATCCCCATTGTCCTTGGGGGTGATTTTAACCTTATCCGTTCGGGAGCGGATAAGAATAACCCTAACATTGACTGGCCTAGAGTTAACTTGTTCAACAGTACGATCGCATCATGCGCCCTGCGGGAGATTGCTAGGACTGGTGCTAGATTCACGTGGACCAACAAGCAACTGTCGCCGGTGCGCAGTGTTCTGGACCGGGTGTTTGTGTCCTCCGACTGGGAAGTGTTATTCCCCATGTGTACGCTGGTTCCGGAAACGCGTATTGGGTCGGATCATGTGCCACTGGTCCTAGCCTCGAGGGAGGACCGGATCAAGCGCAGCCCCCGTTTCTTCTTTGAAACTGGGTGGTTTGAGATAGAGGGCTTCGGGCCCTTGCTCATGGCGCGCTGGGAGCGTGCCAGAGCGGCGGTCGGCTGCTCTAGGGGTCCTTTGGACACTTGGATCACGGCGGCTGCGATCCTTCGGGGTTTCCTCCGTGGGTGGGGTGCAAACCACGGGAGCGAAGCGAAGCGCGCTCGGGAAGCTATTATTGCTGAAATCAAAGCCCTCGACGAACAAGCTGACTCTAGACCCTTCCTGGAAGCCGAATGGGCCCATCGTTACGCTCTTGAGAACCAGGTGCTCGCCATTCTTAGGGAGGAGGAGGAATATTGGCGCCGTTGGGGCGGCGTCAAGTGGGTTGCCAAGGGCGATGCGAATACGGGATATTTCCACGCCTATGCCAACGGTCGTAAACGGAAGTGCTCAATTTTGAGACTTCAATCTGATCAAGGGATTTTGGTTAGTCAGGCTGACATCGTGGCACATATCTATGACTTCTTTCTTAATCTGTTGGGAACAGATGAGGAAAAGCGCCTCCAGCTCCGGGCAGACTTCTGGGGGGGAAGAGGACCGCGTGTCTCAAGTCGAAAATGACCTCTTGGCTTTGACTTTCTCCACGGAGGAGATCGACGAAGCCGTGGGTGCAATGAAGATTGACACAGCACCTGGAGTGGACGGTTGGCCGGTCGCGTTTTTCCGACGCTTCTGGCCGATGTTTAAAGACCTTTTCTGCGGGATTATCAATGGTTTTGCGCTAGGTACGATAGATGTTTCGCGCCTTAACTATGGTGTGATTAGCCTTATTCCCAAAGTCAAAGGGGCCGACACTATCAAGCAGTACCGCCCTATCACTCTCATTAACGTACCTTTCAAGATTTGCTCAAAGGCGTATGCGACCAGACTTGCTCCGGTCGCGCAGCGCGTTATAAACCGTAGTCAGTCTGGCTTTCTCAAAGGCCGCAACATTCTCGAAGGGCCGATAGTGTTGCAGGAGACTATCCATGAGCTTAAACGCACCGGGCAACAGGCCGTGCTCCTAAAGCTCGACTTTGAGAAAGCATATGATCGCGTGAACTGGGAGTTCATCCGCGAGGTGTTGACTCAGAAGGGATTCGAGTCAGGCTTTGTCCACCGCATCATGCATTTGGTCTCGGGTGGCCAGACCGCGGTGTCGATCAACGGAGAGGTTGGGAACTTCTTCCGCAACAAAAGAGGTCTCATGCAAGGGGATCCCTCCTCGCCCCTGATTTTCAACTTTGTTGCGGACGCCTTATCAGCCATGATCCATAAGGCTAAGGACGTCGGTCACATACGCGGAGTGGTCTCTCACCTCATTCCGGGTGGTCTCACCCACCTCCAATATGCGGACGACACCTTGCTGCTCTTTGAGCCTGACGATCATAGCGTATCTTCTGTCAAACTTATTCTCCTCGCTTTCGAAATCATCTCTGGTCTTAAGATCAATTTCCTTAAGAGCGAGGTAATAGCCATTGGGATGGATCCTCCGCTCGCTTCTCGTGTAGCCAATTTACTTAATTGTAAGCTAGGGAGCTTTCCAATTAAGTATTTGGGCCTGCCTATCTCAGATAAACACATCTCCATTCTGGAATGGGAACCCTTGTATGGCAAGGTGGCAAATAGAGTTAGCCCCTGGCGTGGTCGTTTCCTCTCCTCGGCGGCCAGATTAATTCTAACTAACTCTAGCCTGTCTTCCCTTCCTCTGTTCACAATGGGCATGTTTTTGCTGGCTGATGGGGTTCATGCCAGGCTTGATACGCCCCGATCCAAGTTCTTTTGGGAAGGAACGGGGATCAAAAAGAAGTACCACCTAATCAAATGGGCCACGCTCTGTCGCCCTAAGAAATTTGGAGGTCTTGGGATTCTTAATTCGAAGCTAATGAATGTCGCCCTCTTAACCAAGTGGATTTGGAAACTCTCCCAAAACGAGCAAGGGCTCTGGGTGGATATTCTTCGCACCAAATACTTCCCAGATGGGAATTTCCTTACCTCCAAAGCTAAGGGATCAACTTTTTGGAATGGGATCCAGAAAGTTATGCCGGCATTCACCTTAGGAGCCAAGTTTTGTGTCAACAATGGGTCCTCAACACGGTTTTGGTTGGACCACTGGTTTGGCTCGGAACCCTTGTGGAAAAGCCATTCCTTAGCATATCGGCTTGCTACTAACGTAGATATCCTAGTGGCAGATGCGCTGCGTACCAATCCGCCTGCGGTCTCTTTCAAAAGACCCCTGCTTGATAACGAACGAGCCTGTTGGGACGGGCTTGTAGCTGATCTGGCGGGAGTGAACCTTCGTCCTGAGGCCGACTCGATCTCCTGGGCTCTCTCGCGCTCGGGGAAGTTTTCTGTCCAATCCTTGTACAACAAACTGACCGAGGGACCGACCCTGGACATAGCTAGGGGGCTATGGAAAGCTGCCATTCCCTTAAAAATCAAAATCTTCGTGTGGCAGATGTTTCGCGATCGCCTCCCCTCCTCCAATAATATCGCTCGTAGGAATGGGCCCTCTGACGGCTCTTGCATGCTATGTGGCCAACATGAGGATGCCAACCACATATTTTTTAACTGTTACCTTGCTCGCTTCGCTTGGAGTGCGGTTAGGGAGGCGTTCGGGCAGACCTGGGATCCTCGCTCTACCTCGGACCTGCGCGCTTTACTAGCTGCTTTTAGGGGTGGTTTTGGCCGGGTCTTATGGCGCTGCGTGGGAGCCTTGCTGTGGTCCATTTGGACCACCCGTAATAAGATGACTATCGAGCACAAATTTCCTTCTCACCCGGCTGACATTATTTTCAAATGCCACTTATTTCTTCAGACATGGACGCCATTGGGAAAACGGTGTGATGCGGATCGGATGTCGGAGGCGATGGAGCGGATTCGGACAATCCAGATTGATGCCCGCCACTAGCCTGCCGTAGGCTCTGTTCTTTTGGACCGGCACTTTACTCTATGTTGCTTATCTCCTCTTGCAGGCTTCGGCCGGTAGCATGTATCGTACCTTGGCTACGGCTGTTTTATCTTTGTTGTTAAGTGTTGAACCTGTTGGATGCTGCCTTACGTGGGCTTTATTAATTTAAAGCCGGACGCCTCCGGCGTTTTCGTTCTAAAAAAAACATTGTATACACTATGGACAATACACACTAATGGAGTAATGTTTGTATCTATACCTAATATCCTATCTATCAATCTGCCTGAACAAATATTAAGTACGGTTTTTTCTCTCTGTATGAAGAGTGATTATAAATAAAACAAGGGCGACGTCACGAAACCTCGTAGTTTTTTTTATAGCCCTTAATCGACACCACAACCCTGTGCAACAAACGATCGATCCACTATACCATACAAGCCCGATTTGATCTTAGATCGGCGGAAGCTTGACCAATCATGGTAATCGAGTCACCGTCGCTACTGGGAAATTCATTTGCCGAGTGTTAGCTTCTTTGGCGAGTGCATTTCGTCGGGTACTCGGCAAACATGTCTTTTCCAAGTGTCATCGAAAAGATACTTGGCAAACAAGTGTAACTCTGTAAACATGTTCTTTGTTGTGTGTCGTGGACAAAACACTCAGTAAAACAGTGGAACTTGGCAAAAAAGCGCTTTGTCGAGCGCTAGGCTCGGCAAAAGGTGGTCTCTCCCGAGTGCTACACTCGGCAAAAGAGGGTCAAGGTTGCATACGACCTTGGATGAAAATGTTCCAAAAAACTAAGTTTTTCATTTTGACGAGACGAATAATTTCCATGTCGAGCACTTTCTCATTTTAAGCCATGTTAATTACACTTTTTGCCATGCCCAAATATGGTCTCAAATGACTAGGGCAGTGGTCATATTTAGTGCATAGTTTATGAGAATGTGCCTAAACTGGGCACTTAGGTGCATCTCACCATTAAAAGTAATATTGGCAAACATAGTTTTCAATTTTTTATAAACAGTAATTTTCCATTTTCTAAGTTTAAAAATGGCTATTTTGTGAAGCAAGCAAGTAAAAAAAACACAATGCAAAATGGCACCAGCCCAATTTTGACAGTAAGTAAACCTTATTTTATGCATGATTCCCAAGTATCATGGATTTTTTAGACTTCTAGCTACTTTTGCACATTTAAATGACTATGTCGATTAAGTAATTCACAAAATTTCAACTGCCAGTGCGTAATAGCTCTGTCCTAAAAGTTATCCAAAAATATTTTTCGGTACACAAGTAGTCATTATATGGAAGAACCACTTCGATGGTTGAGAGATTCAACCCCTTGCCTTCAGTAGCCATGTCATCCATTTTGACCCTGTTTTTTCAAAAAGAAATAAAAAGTATAGAAGTTCCGAAAACGCAATCCTTTCGCATGGACTCCTTCTATGTGTACTAATAACGAGGAAAAGTACCAATTTTTAATATTACAATTTTGAAAAATAAAATCTCTGCACAAAATGGGCTATCTTGTATGAACATTCATGGCTTTCAAGTCAAATGACCAAGGTGATGGCCATTTTCATTGCATAATTTATTATAATATTGAGAAATTACACATATTGGTGCATATTCCCATTAAAAAGATGTTGCCAAAAAGATTTTCCAATTTGTTTGTACAAAAAATAATTTTCCATTTTCTAAGTGTCAAAATGGTTATTTTTGTGAAGCAAGTACAAAAAACAGTGTGCAAAATGATGCCACTCGAATTTTCATAGTAATTAGACCTTATTTCATGCACAATTCCCAAGTTTCATGGGTTTTTTAGATTTCTAGCTACTTTTGCACATTTAAACGAGTCGAGTTTTGTCCTAAAAATTATCAAAATTTGAACTGCAATTGTGTGACAGCTCTGTCCTAAAAATTATCAAAATATAGTTTTAGGTACACAAGTAGTCATTATATGGAAGAACCACTTCGAGCTTTGAGAGATTCAATCCCTTGCCATGAATATCCATGCCGGCCATTTTGACCCTATTTTGGCAAAAATGAAAGAAAAAGAATACAAGTTTTAAAAATGTAATTCTTTTGCATGGAGTCCTTTTATGCATACTAGTTGCGAGAAAATAACGAAACTTACAATATGATAAGTTTGGAAATAAACTATTTCACAAAACAGGCTATTGTGTATGAACATTCATCACTTTCAAGTCAAATGACCAAGGTGATGACCATATTCATTGCATTGTTTATTATAATATGCCCAAATTAAGCACATAGGTGCATATTGCCATTACAAACAATGTTTTTTTGTGGTAGTCATTACAAACAATGTTGTCAGATAAAGTTTCCAACTTTTCATTTTAAAAATCATTTTTATTTTCTAACTGTCAAAAATGGGTATTTTTTGTGAAGCAAATACAAAAGATAGGGTGCAAAGTTGCATTGCTCCAATTTTCATATAAAATGGACCTTATATTATTCATAACTAGAGAGGTTACCCGTGCATTTGCATGGCTAGATATTATTTTGTAATTTCAACAATAGGAAATTATTTAGAAATTTATTTGTTCCAAAATTATCATTTAATACTAAGACTTTCTTATTTGCTTATGAGAGTAATCTAATTCATCGGAATGGTGTGTTAAAAAATGGCAACTTTTTTATAACGCCGCGTTGAAATCCAAAATGCGGATATGGTATATTACAAAAAAAAACTCTTTTATTTCATTCAAGCATATTATCAAAGAATTCTTTATTAATGAGATGAATGCAGTGAGAGTGCCTTGTTTGGTTACCTAGTTAGTACATATATACTGGATATAAATTATTGTTCCACTAAGTTTTGGAGCACTTATTATACAAGCAGGTTGTGTAATCGTTCCACCATTATATGTAGTGTGTGTATTCGTTTTCACCTTTTTTATAATTTTATTTTTAGTTTGATAGTATGTTTTCTTTCATTGTGTTTCATGAGTTATTGAATGTGCATTTGTTTTACCTAATTTCTCAAATCGACACTAATATGACTTGGATGCAAATTATCATGATGTTGAGTCCGTTGCACATGCCAATGGCAAGGTCCGTTGCACATTCCGATGGATACGAATGTTCAGGAACATATTATCAAATTTAGCCTACCGAGAGAGGTTTTGAAGGTCGGGGTTGAAGATGCCTTTAGGTTACTGCCACGGAAAAGAGGAAGCGGAACTGGCCTGGCCATCTGAGCACCGTGAGTAGCCCGCACAGGTTTCCTCTTTTCAAGCGCCAGGTGGACCAGTGTACACGCCAGGTACACGCTTCTAGATGCTACTCCCTCCATTCCAAATTATCCGGAAAACATGTAGATATATCTGTTAGAGTTATATTGATGATGGCCTTTGGCCTTTTGTATTCTTACCTTTTGGCATCCTCATGTACATCATATATATGGTGGCTTTGGCCTTCTTATAATACAAGTTGCTTTCCTAACATGGTATTAGAGCTCTAGGTCTTTTTTTGGCACGCGCAACTCGTGCTTCTTTCGATCCCATCTCGCGTCCACAATTGCTCTCGGCGTCGCTGTGTTCTTCCCTACTGGCAGCCTCCTTAAGCGTGGCTGTTCCCTTCTTCTCCCCCACACCCGTGCCACGATCTACTCTGCTAGGCGGGAAGGACAGGCCCAATCCAATCGCCCACCCGTCTGCCCTGTGCCGATCTGGTGTGCGGCTGTCACCAGTCTGCTGCGGCCGCGTTGACTGGGTGCCGGCATCCAGTCCCGATCCGGCGCTTGATCTGGTGACGCACCGCTGCGTCTTCTAGCCGCTGGCTAGCCGCAGCCGTCCACCTGGTGCGCCGCCGCCGGCTGTCCGTCTTCTTGGCTCCCGCACGATCTGGTCCAATGCCAGCCGATGTTCCGCTGAGTTCTGGCTCCGTGTTTTCCGCTGCTGCCTGTTGCTCCCATGCCGGCTGCCGCTTGATTTCCGTCGTTCCGCTGACACAAGAGAATCGATCCACCTTCCTGTCTGTCTGTCTGTGTACGGCGTGCTCCGGCCTCAATTGCTCTTCTTTGGGCTGCTGCATGCTGGTGTACGTGTGTGTATCCTACACGGCCTATATTGCTCTTTTGGGCTCCCGGTGGGCGGCGGGCTACTCTCCCAGTTGGCCTGCTTTGTTCAGCTGCCTGGCTTGAGGCCCTATTGTTTTGTTGTTGTCCTTTTCAAAAAAAGAGGAAAAAAAGAGAGAGAGAGAGAAAAAAAAGAGGTGCAATGCTTTGGTCTGGTACACCTCTCCAGCGCTACCAGATGTCTTTCGACGGTACTCCATATATTGATCCCATCTCGCACATGTGCCGTTCCTCGGTGCTTGGTGCTCGCCCGCTTGGGGGTGGTGGTTGTCGCTCTACTTCGACACCTTATGTGACATCCACCGGTGTTGCTGGTCGCTCTACATCGACTCCTTCGGCAGCTGCACCGCCTCCTTTAGCCGCTTCTTTGCATGGAGTTGGTTGTTCTTCAGTGACTCTTCCCACGACTTCCACACCTGGTGATTGTCACCCTACGTCGACTCGTCTCGCGGCTTCCGTGTGTGGCGGTGATCGCTCTACATCGACTCCCTCAGTGGTTTTCACATGTGGCTCTACGTCGACTCGTTACTCTCAGTCGACTCTGCACGCGGCTTTCATGGGTGGAAACAACTGGTCATCATCGACAGGTGTTTCTACCTCGACCTCCTCTGTCGAGTCCCTGTCTGCGCATGAGATTGCATAATCGAAATGCCTTCTTGATGCTTGGGATTCTTCACCGATGGTTTCTGCAGGTTCTGTGACTAACTTTTCTGGCACTGAGAAACCACATTCTACTCATTCACGTACATCCCCATGGATTCTTGATACTGGAGCGTCTTTTCATATGACTTATGATTCTTCCACTTCGACCTCTGTTCGACCTGTCGAGTCTCCTGTTCGTGTCCTTACTGCTGATGGCACTCCCCTTCCTGTAGCTAGTCGAGACACTCTTAGCACTTCTTCATTTCATGTTCCCTCTGTCGCTCATGTTCCTCGACTTACCATGCAGCTCATATCCGGTGGTTAGATTGTTGACTCTAGTTGTAGGGTCATTCTCGACTTTGATTCATGTTCTGTTCAGGATCGTCGCACGGGCGCTCTGCTTGGTGCTGGCCCTCGACGCTCTGATGGTCTATGGGAGCTTGACTGGCTTCGTCTTCCCTCAGCTACCACCACCGCCGCTACCACCACTGCCACTCTCGCAACCCTTATAGCTGCATCTACCAGCTCTTTTCAGCAGTGGTATCATCATCTTGGTCATTTATGTGGTTCTTGTTTCTCATCTTTGGTTCATCGCGGGGTTCTGGGGTCTGTCTCCGGTAACGCTCCGTTGGATTGTTTGGGTTGTAGGCTTGGTAAGCAGATTCAGCTACCCTACCCTCATAGCGAGTTAGTGTCCGAGCGTCCTTTTGATCTTGTTCACTCTGATGTTTGGGGTCCAGCTCCCTTCACTTCGAAAGGGGGTCATCGCTATTATATTAACTTCATAGACGATTTTTCTCACTACACTTGGATCTATTTCATGTCTTCTCGTAGTGAGGTCTTACCTATATACAAAAAATTTGCTGCCATGGTTCATACCCAGTTTTCTACTCCTATTCGTGTTTTTCATGCAGGTTCAGCTGGTGAGTATATCTCCCATGCGTTGCGAGGATTTCTTGCTGAGCAGGGTACTCTTACTCAGTTCTCTTGCCCTGATGCTCATGCTCAGAATGGTGTGGCTGAGCGCAAGCCTCGTCACCTTCTTGAGACGGCGCGTGCAATGATGATTGCTGCCTCTCTTCCGCCTCACTTCTGGGTTGAGGCTATTATGACATTCACCTATCTCATCAACATTCCGCCTTCTGCTGCTCTACAAGGTGGTATTCCTCTCGAGCGTCTTTCTGGTCGTTCTCCTGATTATTCGGTGCTCCGTTTGTTTGGTTGTGTCTGCTATGTTTTGCTTGCCCCTCGTGAACACACCAAACTGACCGCTCAGTCTGTTGAGTGTGTCTTTCTTGGATATAGTGATGAGCATAAGGGTTATCGGTGTTGGGATCCTGTCGGTCGTCGGATGCGTATTTCCCGGGATGTGACCTTTGATGAATCTCGTCCCTTCTACCCGCGTCCATCCTACTCGGCTTTTTCTACGGAGGACATCTCTTTTCTTACTTTTCCGGATACTACTCCCTCTATGCCTAGTAGTCCTACTCCTCATCATGTTGTTGCAGATCTGATGCCGTCCTCTCCTACATTTTCTTCTCCTCCGTCATCACATGACTCTCCACCTTCATCGCCGATAGCTTCCCCTTCTCCACCTTCATTACCGATACATTCCCTGTCTCCACCTCCAGTGATTCCACTTCTTCCGTCCTTTCCTTTCCATTATACTCGTCGTTCACGTGTTGTGAACGGGTCTACCGATGTGCCCTCTACTTTTGGTGTGTCGTCTTCCTCCTCTTACCCGACCTATGGTCTTCGTTCTCGGCCTTGTCCGCCCCTTGACCGATATTCTCCTTCTCGCTATGGTCTTTCGGCCGTTCTTGAGCTGACTTCTTATCGAGATGCTATTGTTCATCCTGAATGGCAGTTCGCGATGGCAGAGGAGATTGCTGCCCTTGAGCGCAACGGCACATGGGACCTGGTTTCTCTTCCCCCTTGTGTTCGTCCCATCACTTGTAAGTGGGTCTATAAGATTAAGACTTGCTCTGATGGTTCTCTTGAGCGTTATAAAGCTCGTCTTGTGGCTCGTGGCTTTCAGCAGGAGCATGGTCGTGATTACGATGAGACTTTTGCTCCTGTAGCCCATATGACCACTGTCCGCACACTTCTCGCCATGGCCTCTATTCGCCACTGGTCCGTGTCTCAGCTTGATGTTAAGAATGCCTTTCTTAATGGTGAGTTGCGTGAGGAAGTTTATATGTAGCCACCACCTGGGTATTCAGTTCCCGATGGCATGGTTTGCCGTTTTCGTTGCTCTCTGTATGGCCTTAAGCAAGCCCCCCGCGCTTGGTTTGAGCGTTTTGCCTCTGTGGTCATTGCAGCTGGTTTTTCGCCCAGTGCTCATGATCCGGCATTGTTTGTCCACCTTTCTGCTCGTGGTCGCACTCTTCTTCTTCTATATGTTGATGACATGATCATCACGAGCGACGACTCTGAGTACATTACCTTTGTCAAGGCCCGTCTCAGTGAGCAGTTTCTTATGTCCGATCTTGGTCCCCTTCGTTACTTTCTTGGGATTGAGGTTTCCTCCTCCTCTGATGGCTTTTCTATTTCCCAAGAAAAGTATATCCAGGATCTTCTTGCTCGTGCGGCTCTTAGTGATGAGCGCACTGCTGAGACTCCTATGGAGCTCAATGTTAATCTTCGTGCTTCTGATGGTGAGCTCTTGTCTGATCCGATGCGTTATCGTCATCTTGTTGGCAGTCTTGTCTATCTTGCTGTCACCCGTCCAGATATCTCCTATCCTGTTCATATTCTGAGTCAGTTTGTTTCCGCTCCCACTTCAGTTCACTATAGTCACCTTCTTCGTGTTCTACGATATCTTCGTGGCACGATCTCTCATCGTCTTTTTTTCCACGTTCCAGTTTGTTACAGCTCCAGGCCTATTCAGATGCTACGTGGGCCAGTGATCCTTCGGATCGTCGTTCTCTTTCTGCTTACTGTGTTTTTCTTGGTGGTTCTCTCATTGCCTGGAAGACGAAGAAATAGACTGCAGTTTCTCGTTCGAGTGCAGAGGCCGAGTTGAGAGCTATGGCTCTTCTGACGGCAGAGGTGACTTGGTTACAATGGCTACTGGAGGATTTTGGTGCTTCTGTTACTAACCCTCTTGTCCGACAGTACAGGTGCTATCAGTATTGCACGGGACCCTTGGAAGCATGAGCTTACCAAGCATATTGATGTTGATGCTTATTATGTGTGCGCTGCTGTGCAGGATCATGTTATTGCTCTTCAGTATGTGCCTGCCGAGTTACAACTAGCGGACTTCTTCACGAAGGCACAGACTAGAGCACAACATAGATTTCACCTCTCCAAACTCAGTGTTGTGGAGCCACCATGAGTTTGAGGGGGGGGGGGGGTGTTAGAGTTATATTGATGATGGCCTTTGGCCTTTTGTATTCTTACCTTTTGGCATCCTCATGTACATCATATATATGGTGGCTTTGGCCTCCTTGTAATACAAGTTGTTTTCCTAACATGGTATTAGAGCTCTAAGTTTTTTTTGGCACGCGCAACTCGTGCTTCTTTCGATCCCATCTCGCGTCCGCCGTTGCTCTCGGCGTCGCTGTGTTCTTCCCTACTGGCAGCCACTGCTCCTTCAGTGTGGCTGTTCCCTGCTTCTCCCCCACACCCGTGCCACGATCTACTCTGCTAGGCGGGAAGGACAGGCCCAATCCAATCGCCCACCCGTCTGCCCCGTGCCGATCTGGTGTGCGGCTGTCACCAGTCTGCTGTGGCCTCGTTGACTGGGTGCCGGCATCCAGTCCTGATCCGGCGCTTGATCTGGTGACGCACCGCTGCATCTTCTAGCCGCTGGCTAGCCGCAGCCGTCCACCTGGTGCGCCGCCACCGGCTGTCCGTCTTCTTGGCTCCCGCGCGATCTGGTCCAGTGCCAGCCGTTGTTCCGCTGAGTTCTGGCTCCGTGTTTTCCGCTGCTGCCTGTTGCTCCCGTGTCGGCTGCCGCTTGATTTCTGTCGTTCCGCTGACACAAGAGAATCGATCCACCTGCCTGTCTGTCTGTCTGTGTACGGCGTGCTCCGGCCTCAATTGCTCTTCTTTGGGCTGCTGCATGCTGGTGTACGTGCGTGTATCCTACACGGCCTATATTGCTCTTTTGGGCTCCCGGTGGGCGGCGGGCTACTCTCCCAGTTGGCCTGCTTTGTTCAGCTGCCTGGCTTGAGGCCCTATTGTTTTGTTGTTGTCCTTTTCAAAAAAAAGAGAAAAAAAAAAGAAAAAAAGAGAGAGAGAAAAAAAAGAGGTGCAATGCTTTGGTCTGGTACACCTCTCCAGCGCTACCAGATGTCTTTCGACGGTACTCCATACATTGATCCCGTCTCGCACATGTGCCGTTCCTCGGTGCTTGGTGCTCGCCCGCTTGGGGGTGGTGGTTGTCGCTCTACTTCGACACCTTATGTGACATCCACCGGTGTTGCTGGTCGCTCTACATCGACTCCTTCGGCAGCTGCACCGCCTCCTTTAGCCGCTTCTTTGCATGGAGTTGGTTGTTCTTCAGTGACTCTTCCCACGACTTCCACACCTGGTGATTGTCACCCTACGTCGACTCGTCTCGCGGCTTCCGTGTGTGGCGGTGATCGCTCTATATCGACTCCCTCAGTGGTTTTCACATGTGGCTCTACGTCGACTCGTTACTCTCAGTCGACTCTGCACGCGGCTTTCATGGGTGGAAACAACTGGTCATCATCGACAGGTGTTTCTACCTCGACCTCCTCTGTCGAGTCCCTGTCTGCGCATGAGATTGCATAACCGAAATGCCTTCTTGATGCTTGGGATTCTTCACCGATGGTTTCTGCAGGTTCTGTGACTAACTTTTCTGGCACTAAGAAACCACATTCTACTCATTCACGTACATCCCCATGGATTCTTGATACTGGAGCGTCTTTTCATATGACTTATGATTCTTGATATTGGAGCGTCTTTTCATATTTGAGCCCAAAGCCCAAATAAAATTCTGAAATTCTCTTGACCCATTCATGCACACATGTGGGTGGAGTGAGTGAGGCTAAAGTTTAGTCTCATCTCATAAGTTGAGAGAGAGTTGCACCTTTTTATAAGGTGAGCTCTTCTACCACTTGTATGAGCATGAGAAGAGGAGACCTACACGTGCGCTCCTCCTCCTCGCTCGCCTCGTCACGACGCACCGCGCCGCGCCGCGGGTTGCGGAATTGAGCCGAGCCGGGGACAGAGCTATGCACGTTGTCTATATTTTTGCTGCTCGAGAAAAATTAATGAGTCATTAATTAATAATTAATGGATGCATTAATTACTAAACCGTTTTTGATTTTTTTGGATCGTGACGACTCGGACGTGGGGTTTACTATACGGGAGAGTGGCGATCAGGTTTTTTGGGAGCGCACTCGCACGGCTGCTGGCAGTCACGACTTCACGAACGACGACTTCTTCCCCGACCTCGGCAACCTCATCCTCGACGACACGGGCGAGAACGTCAACGCCGGCGGTACTGCTCCTGCTGCACCGTATGTGATTCTATCCTTCCTGTTCGAGATCGCGGTAGAATTCATGTTTCTAGTATGTGCCCTACATGTGATCTGTTCATCTGCTATGCTAGTTCGCATGATTAGTTTAATCTCTGCTACTGTAGTCATGATTTGTCTTCTATTTATTCGGACTAAATCTCGTAGTAATTTACTCATATTTCCAACATTTAGTTTAGTTTTGTCATGCATGTAGGATAGGTTAGAGAGTAGCTAGTCCAGTAAAGCTTCAGCGGAGACACGCGGAGAAGATGAGATGTCAGGCTGCCGTGTGACACGGTGAGCACGACGAGATGTCGATGTTGCTGTGAGATACGGCAACGCCGTGAGATGCGGCATGACGTGATGGCGGCTGGAGCGTGATGGGTTGCAAGATCAAGTTTTTTTTTTGAAGCTAAAACGCCAGTTGGCTCTTTATTCATTTGGCGCTAGCATGTTTGACTGTAAAGAATCAACCAGCCACTCAAGGATTATCTCATACATGAGCTGAGAAGAAGAAAGTTCTAAAGAATGTATAGTTACCCGGTTGCAAGATCAAGTTGAGCCTGGCCGTTGAGGTGGCTGCTGAATATGGCCGAGTCTTGTGGCAGTTGGAGTGATTCTAGCAAGGAGTGAGATAAGGCCAGTTAGTACGTGCATGTAGATATGGGTTAGTTAGTGGCTTACTGCATGCAAGGAGGTGGTGCGGTTAGTGGCGAGTACGCCGGCCGGGCTATGTGTGCGTGCGTGTGCATGGGATTTGCATCAGGCCATTAGCCCCTGGCTATGTGTATATATATTTTGCTTGAATTTTGTCTATTTTGAGTCAAGCCCAATAACAATTTCAGAAATACTTAATAAATCCTAAAGGCACATGCAGCCCATTCGTGCAAGGCAAGAGGTGGAACTAAAGTTTAGTCCCACATTGCTAGTTTAGAGGGGGTTGGACCTCTTTATAAGGAAGGGGACATCCACACGCGCTCCTCCTCCGCCGCCCGCCTCGCCATGCCGCGGGTTGCGGGAATGAGCTGATGTCTAAAATTTTGCCATGCACGACGGGTATGTGAAAGGTCACGCGGAAGCTGAAACATTTTTCTGTAGTGGACACTGAATCCGAGCAGCTCGCGTCTTCGGCTGAAGCCTGTTCGCTTTGTCTCCCTCTGTTGCTTCACCTCCCGTTGCAGCCTGTTCGCCTCCTTCTCCTGTGCCTATATAAGAGAGGTCGCTCATCTCCAGAGAGACACACCAGAAACTCCTATTTCTCTCGCCACAAAATTCCGAGCACTGCGTTGCCGCTATGTTCTTCCCCATCTGGGCTTGCGGCGTGCACCTCAGGTCGGGACAGTAGGCCTCCGAAACCGCACATCTTTGAGTCCTGTACGGGAGAACGGTGATAAGGTTTTTGGGGAGCGCTCCGCGCGACTACTGACTTCTTCATCACTGACTCCGACGACTTCTTCCCCGGCGTCGACAACCTCATCAATGGCTGGAGAGGATGTCGACCCCAAGTCTGGTGCTTCTGTTGCTGCTGTCTCGTACGTGTTCTTGCTCTTTCTGTTAGAAGTCCTGCCACAGTTCTTTGCTCTAGTTTCTGCCCTACATATGTTAAGTTCTACTTCATATATACAACTTCATCTAGTGTCTGTTCTATATGTGTTTAGTTCAAGTTCATATATGAAGATGCTATTTACCTTCTCTGTGTCAGATTGCATGACTTACTTTATCTCTGCTATATTAGTCATGTTTTATTTAGTATTTCCGTTAATAAAATCATTTGATAAATTACTCATATTTCCAACATATCTTGCATCGGAGTGATGAAAGGAAGTCGTGAGGGCTGAAGGAAACAATGTAGCGCTTGTGCTCTCGATGAAGAATGCCTCAGCGCAAAGACCTTGGGGCTCTCCTTGCGCGTTTGTGTGTGTGTGTGTGTGTGTGTGTGTGTGTGTGTGTGTGTGTGTGTGTGTGTGTGTGTGTGTGTGTGTTTCCTGGGAGTTTCTTTCATGGGTGTGTGTTTGAGAAAAACCACAAGAGGAAGAGTAGTCAGATGTAGAAGAAGGAGCGGCACTGCAAGGAGAGGCGGCGCCAACAGATTTGTCATCTAATTTTTTCACTGGCCAAATCCCTATCCATCTGGGTAAACTAAATAAGCTAGAAGAAGCAACCCTTGATGAAAACTGGCTTGAAGCAAGAGACAAACAAAGCTGGGATTTTTTAAGTTCCCTGAGCAATTGTCCTTCACTAGGAACACTCTCCTTACACAGAAATCAACTACAAGGATTTCTACCACAATCTGTTGGTAACCTATCCATTACGCTTCAAATACTAAATCTAGGCGCAAACAGGTTGTCCGGGAAAGTGCCACCGAGCATTGGGGCCCTTAAGAACCCACGACAATTGAATCTAGGAGGAAATAACTTAATTGGACCATTACCGTAATCCCGTGGGGACTTGTGCTTTGGCGCCTGATGGCCACCACAAGATGATCTCCATTGGCAAGGTGGATGATGAGTTCAACCTTGCTACTGTTTGCTATGTTGATGAGTGGGCTGTTGGGAAGGGTTGCAGATTGGCAACAGGGCGTGATACCAATTTTCATGTCTTCTCCGAGTTGATCAAAGGTCTCCTTGTCGTGCCTTCAATCATCCAAGATTTGGACCGCTTGGTCAATGAAAGGAAGGTCAAGAATGTCAACCAAGTGACAAATGCTGGCTTGGGCAATGTGACAACCCTTGCAAGATGTTAGTCTCAAGGCTGTGTTTCTCACTCCGGTGCTTCTTATTTTGGGAGTAGTCCGCTTGAGGCTTGGGCGTGGTGTTGGGCATCTTATGGTGTGGCTGCCATGTTGGCGGGAGTGGACGTGGCTATAGATGAGGGCTTAGCTCTGTTTATATCGGTTTTCGGCTGGTTTTCAATAGTAACTGGGCAACTATCTCCTTCTTTATTAATGAAAAAGACAAAGCTTTTGCCTTGGTTTCAAAAAAAAAATCCTTCAACAAACTAGTAAAGTTGTCGAGGCTCAATCTTCCCCAAAATCAGTTTGCCGATTGGTAGTGCATCGGCGCTGCTCGATGCCCAACAACTTGCTGCGATATGGCTGGCCAAGCCACGGATGTCGTGTGCTGCAACGACCCAAAGGAGGTCTCTCCAACTCCCCAGTTCCTGCACAGCTGCAGCTTTTGCCCACCACCAACATGCATCACCATGGTCTTAGAGCCACCACCACTGTCTCATCATAGAGTCCGAAGCAGGACCAACGGATCCTAGAGGGAGCAGCCGGGAACGAGGAGCGGCAGCGGCAGCGGCCACGTGGGATGGGACAATCTCCACCGCCATTAGCGATCACCGACCACATGCAGCAGGAGGAGCAAACCAGGCACCTAGGCCCGGCCGAGCTTGAAAGGCTCGTGATGCTCCCGTCGCCACGCTGCAGCGGGCGCACAGCCGTCTCCACAACGCCTCGCATGCGCCGCACCTCCGTCTGCCGGAGCCGTCGCAGGCGGAGCCGAACTAGGCCCGCCCAGACCCCATATGGGGCCCCAAAGGGCCCAGACATCACCCGGATCTGCGCCGCCCCAGGTACTGCGCTGCCACTGGAACCGCCGTCGCCTGAGGAGTACCGAAATAATGTGTGTTTTCACTAAGACCAGATGATTGGTAGCGCGCGTTGCCGTGCCCATACATTTGTCCAATAGAATTATAGTTTATATAAATATATAAACCCGGGATATGGAATATAAATTTTCATATGCGACCCTGTTTTGAGTACATTGAGCCAAGAGAACTACTACAGAGGCATGGTCGGAGACGCCATGCATAGTTTGCTGCTAAGAGTAATTTCAGTAAGTTGTAGCAAAGGGGTACAATAGCAGGAGAGGTGTTTTTTTTATCTTGGGTCTGATGGCCTTGAAAATTGTTGAGTTTGGGTCTCAAGTATGTGGCCCTTAAAAGGGAATAAAAGAATGAAGGTAAATAATGTTTTTCATTATTTTCTATTACTCTACAATTAAGAATTTTATAATTACCAGTGTACAATTTTTGGAAAATCATGCAAGTAGTTAAGCAATTCATGAAGCTAAGCGACCCATATTGATTTAAAAACATAAGAGAATGAAATTGCATAGCTGAAGCTACAAACCTAAATAGAAAATTTCTACGATTATGCCCAAGCAGGAGTGATCTAGTTACTGTGAGCATTTTAGCATGATCAAATAACTCATAGGCGCAGATAACCCAAATATCATGTACCATAGTTGTAGCATCGGCTCATGAATGGAACAATTATTGTGTACCTCATGTATCACACGATTAGAACTATTAAACCCAGAAGTGTGAGCAAATCCCATAAACAACTTCTTTATCCAGGGATCATGCATTTATCAGTTAACTTGCAGGCAAAATTTTGATCTAAACACCAGGCATTTTTTTTAGAAAAGGAGGAGGACCCTGACCTCTGCATCTGGGCGATGCATGCAACCACTTTATTAATTATTCACAAAGACCTTACAAAGAAATACAACAGTAAGTCTGAAGCCACCGTCTAGGCAACAACTGTCGCTACTCCTATCCAGTTGATGCAGGGATGCTGATAGTCTGGGCCTAATACCAAACAGACCTCGCAGCCAAACTTAACATCTAATACCTGAGGCCTCAACCAAGCCACTTCTCGAGAAACATCTAAACACCTGACATAAATGTGGAAGAAGAAGAAATGTGAAAGGAGGGTTAATCAATAGTTGTAAGTCAGGAACATGCATAGACAAAATAGAGATCTCAACACTATATGCAAGTTCTATAATTTTAACACCAAAGCTAAGCCTACTGAACAGATATTCTGATCCAGCACACAAGTGCCAACACGTAGTCAGTACAGATAAAACAAATAAGCTTGAAAAAAAAGTATATGTTGAGCAAAGAAGCTATGTTCAAGACAAGCCTATCATGAGGACTGATGATAAAACATGAGTGCTTCACATGGGTCACCACTTGGCCTATTTCAAATTTTGTACTGAGTAAACATGAATCTGCCATTTTAAGTGAGAGCAATCATCTAGTGACAGCCCAAAGTGTTGTGGCATCCTACTGATTGAGCAGGAGACCAGATCCTTTTGAATTAAGGAATAGATCCATTATGTAATCAACATACTCCATCTTGCAATGTGTCATTGAGAACGCTAGTCTCTGAAATAAAGAACGACCATGAGGAAGCTTCAACTGGGGACATATTGGTGAAATGGGTAAAGCCAAATGCACCAGATGGAAGAACAAATTTGGTTAGTGAAGTTGATTCTGGATCAGCCAAATTGTGGATACTGCTTGGCAAAAATATATTAAACAGCCTGCTGAAATATCTCAGAAATCTACAACCATCAACTGGTATTTCTTTGTTATAGATGATTATTTCATACACTAACTTTGGAATCTATTGATACTGAGAAAGAAACACATTAGTATAGTGATAAGATGGCGTTCGCTAGTCCTGGGAAAGCGATTGTCCCTGTGAACATGAGGCATGCGCCGACATGATGAGATTGTTGAGGTGGACGTTTAGCTACGACGGGGTTTGGCTACGTAGTCCTCTGTTGCCCCTCCAGTTATCATAGATATATTTGTGATTATAATCAATAAATAATATTGTAATATAAGGGTGAGTGAGTGTGGATGGATGGGGGCTGTTGCCCCCCCCCCCCCACCCACCACACCACCTCAATATAAGTAGGAGAGCGAGTTAAACCCCCCATAATTTTAAATTAACTATTCGTTCATGTTTGATACAACAAGTTTCCGTAAGAAAAGTCAGTTCTTTTGTAAGTGTTGATGTTATATTCTGCCAAAACACATTTCAGTAATGTACTCTATGTTTGATAGAACATACTTGTTGCTGACATGTTAATTAAGTGTATCTAAGCGTTGCTTGTTCTGATTTGACATAATCACATGCGAGACGTTGTCAAGAGACCTACTGAGTTATTCCCCACCACAGTTGTGAGTAGGAGATCTTTGGAGAAGGTATCACGGACTGGTCGGCCTTATTGTTTATTTGCCTGAATAAACCTGGATGGTCCTTAAATCTAATGGATGTTAATCTTTAATCCAACAATATCCGTTGGATGTTTCTATTATTGTGGATTTTCTAGATTTTTTTACTCTTTTTTTTTAGGGGTAGATTTTTTTACTCTTTTTGATTAGCTTGTCAAATACCTTTAATACATAATAGATCTGTCGGTGGTTCATCCGCATAAGTCGGAGTCGCCTACTCGGGGAGGAGTGATGACGATGACATCCATAGGCAACACTAGCTTTTGCCGTCTTTCCAATGGCGTGTGTCTGGTTGGTGTTGGTAGCTAGGCCAGCCATTTTAATGAATCGAGATCCTTTGGGCCTGACACCAAATAATAAATCAGACAATTACCCAATTAAGATCTTTTTTGCGAAAAGGCCTAAGGCTAAATTATGAGCTTCTTGGGAGTTGTAAATACTTGTTTTCACAGCATTACACAAACTCACATTTCTGAAATTTCTAAGCTTTTTCTACCTTTGTATCTTGGCAATCGCTGTGTGTTAATTCGTGCTGAGTACTTTACCCCGCAAAAAAAAAAAAAATCGTGCTGAGTAAATGTCAGTTGGCTCATGTTTATGTCGTCGAGTAAATTAGAGAATGTGATATTCTCTCTGTTGGTAGAGAACCGAACGTCGTTTGTTTGGAAATTGATGGTCCATACAACCACGAAGCAGGCCTTCTCCCCCTCCGTTGTTGCCGATGGTCAGCGCCGGGCAAAGTCCGTGCGTGCCACGACGGCGGCGGAGGGGGGCTCTCGTCCCTCTCCCGGATCCGCGGCGGCGCGGGCGTCCTGATCCGCAGGGTGTGGCTCTCCCAACGGTGTGGCGGATCCCGGAGGCGGCGGACTCGCGGCGATGCACGGGCGCCCAGATCCATGGGTGTGGGCTTCCCGGCAGCGTGCGGGCTCCCGACGGCGGCGGGATCAGTCGACGGCGGGCTTGGGCGATGGCGGCGGCCGCGCGGTGCCGGATCTCATCGCTCGTGGCGGATCTCGCCACTCCGGCCATCGTGGAGGAATCGGGACCTGGGGCGGCGGCCCCATTAGGCATGGCGACGGTACTCTTGGTTGGCAACGTTCGCGGGGGTGGATAGACGGCGTCTTGACCGCGTGGGCGGTGAGTTGCCGGTGGATCTTCTCCGCGCTGCAGGCTCTCTCCCGCTACACTTGGTGGCTTACGATCGCGGTCGTCGGCCTCGGTGCGTTTGCGGGGGCTAGTAGTGGTGACATCAGACCGGAGGAAACTCTAGATGACTCGTTCATCCCGACGGTGGCGACGACCAGGGTCGCCGTTCTCCTCCCTGCAGGTGCCATCGAGGTCCTTGCCCTCCACCCCGACCCCATGCCCGGGTAAAAACCCAAAATCTCCATAGATTGGGCGGCAGCGGCACTGCATGTGTCGTACCCTTCTTGGAGGCGCCGCCTGGGGCATTTGGGGGCTCGGTTAGAGGAACTGCAGGCGGAGGGGATGTGGCCAGTGGCAATAGGTGGTGTTCGCGGCGTGGCATCTGGTACGTCGACAACGGTGGGTCTCAGCAGTATGGAGCAGCGGAGTCTCGCCGGTGGGCGTGTGATGTTGGACGAGCACAGGATGGTGGCGTTGTCAGGCATCGTGCTGGCGTCGACGGCAGCTAGACCGGACAAGGCAGATGCAGCAGTACAACACTGAAGATAGATTTGTGGCAGGTGGCTGCGGCGGCCTCATATCCGGCAGGCGTCCTGGTTTAGGAGTGCACCGGACTGGTGTGTGCCCCATACCCGGTAGGAGTCCTGGTTGGGATCTCAGGTCTTAGATGTTAGGGTTGGCTGCGAGGTCTGTTTGGTATTAGGCCCAGCTTATCAGCATCCATTCATCAACCGGATATGACTAGCGACAGATGTTGCCTAGACGATGGCTTTAGTCTTACTGTTGTATGACTTTATAAGATTTTGTATGAACAATTAATAAAGTGGTTGCATGCATCATCTAGATGCAGAGGCCGAGGGTCCTCCTCATTTTTAAAATTAAAAAAAGATGACAACTTCATAATTCAAGCACAATGTGCATATATAAACGGTGACGGCCAATATTACAATATGCTAACCTGCCGTTAGTTCCGTACGCCTTCGGCGATGAATTTCAATCCTGAAAAATCCGACAAACTATTGTTGCTGAATTTCATTGGTGTCATTTTTTCACTGCATTGATCAGCCACTTTGATATCTGTTTATGTTTTGTCTCGGACCATTTGAACGACGTTGCTAGGCATTATATATGAATTCAAATCCTATGTCTGAAGCAAAGAGTTTGTTGTCAAAGAATCTAGCTTCTTCGAAGCATCCAGTTTTGGTCCCTCCACGTACGTGTTCACCGGATTGATCTATGCATTCAACGAGGTCAAGTGTCTATGTCAGGATGCACGCTTGTCACCAACTGGGGACTGATATTTAATATTTAAAGACACCGCAGCTGGAGTACTAATGATTCAGTTCAAAGACCTTTTTCTTTCTTTTCTTCACCTTTTCCCTTGTCAATGTTTACTTGTGGTTCTTTAACTAACTCCATTCTTCTACGCATTCCATCTTAATTAGTTGCCCATGTTTATGCAAAATCTTGTAGTAGCCAAACGTTGAAACGTATGGCCTCTAGCAGATTTGGACAAATTCCGACATGTCCAAAAACTACCTCCACATGCATGCCTGGATGCTTACCAACTAACATGTGACATTACCTACTACGGGGACATCTTAACGGTTCCCTGTAAGATGCATTGCGTGACACTTTAGCTGCAAGTTTTCCAAAAGCGGCTTCCACACACGCTTTGTGTTGTTCCGAGGAAGAAGGGATCTACCTACCTTGCACTGCAATTCATGCACGGTTTGGTTTCCCATTTGTTTTCCTGGGGAAACTGGAGGGTGATCTGGCTTAAAAAATGACCCACCTCATTCAAAAAAGAAACATCAGTCTGCTCTCTGCATACACGTTTTTTGTTCCAGCCCCATTTTGTTTAGGAAATGCACTCTTCGTCCGTCCTGTAATTAAACATGCAAACGGTGTGGTCCTTCGCTGATAGATTTCTGTCCTCAAAATTCCCGACAAATTTGTGGTGGTGGTCTGGTGAATTTGATTATCATCATCTTCACTGTATTGATCAATCACTTTGACTTCTCTTTTTGTGTGTGTGTGTCTGTGTGTGTGTTTTTTTAGAAAAGGAGGATGCACCCCCGGCCTCTGCATCTAGACGATGCATACGGCCACTATTATTAAGCACAAAAGATTTTACAAAGTAGTACATTAGTAAGCCTGAAACCACCATCTAGGCAACATCTGTCGCTACTCCTACCCCCTTGATACAGTAGTGATGAATGTCCGAGCCTAATACCAAACAGACATCGCACCAAATCCTAACATCTAATGCCGGATGCCCCATCCTAGCCACATATCGGGACTGGGTCACACGCCGGTCCGGCGCACTCACCGAGGCTGCCGCCGCCTTCTTCCACCGATCCATCTCCAGAGCAGGTACTGACGCACAGACCTTGCCAGGCCTGCCGTCGACGCCACCATGGCGCCAGACAGCTCGACCACCCTGCGCTCGTCCATCCAGCCGCATCCGTCGTCGATGTGCAGCTGCACCATGCCGCCACCACTCGTCGTCAATGACGCGGTAGATACAACGCCGCACCCACCTGGCAACCTCCACACCATCACCACTTCTGGAGCTACTCGGAGCCCACCATCCACAACATCTCTCCCACGAACAGCAGTTCCTCCCAAGACGGCGCCTCCATGGAGGATACAACGCGCAGGACGCCGCCTCCGCCCAATCCAGATTAAATTTTGGACTTTCATCCGGGAGGGGTTCGGGAGTGGATAGGGGGGACCTCGGCTTCGCCTCCAGGAAGGGTAACGGCGTCAAGTGACGTCGCCGATGCCGGGCCGAACACGCCGACCAAAGTTTTCTCGGGTCCCCATCCTATGCCACCAAACCTCCGTGTACTCCGGATCTGGCAAGCCACGATCCGAAACCCGCGAACATGAAAGAGCCATGGGGCTCAACCCACCAGAAAGGAGGATCGAGAAGAACTCCTTGTAGATCTCCAGACGCCGAATCCAACAATCCGGCGTGGCCAGCGACGATCATCACCACCCCGCGGCGGCCGACAGAGTCCGAAGAAAGGATCCAGATGGATCCGATCTGGATCCGGCGGCACCCGCGACCACCGGTCAGGCCAACGCAGCCACCACCTCACGACATGCAGGTCGCCACTGCCGCGCCGCGCACGACACCGATGGGCGGGTCTCCATAACCACCAAGCTAAGAACAGTAGAATTCATATCATTTACCAAGGAGTTCTTAGCAGTCTATGCCTCGGTTTGAAATGTAACTGGTTTTTGGTGGTCACTGATCTGTAGCAAGCTGGGGTTGAAGAGATGGGGTCTGTTTCGCAAAAAATGTAAGTTTTGTTGAGGAATTTCAGACAAGACGGTCCTTGTGGGGCTCAAAAGTGGAGCTAGTAGATGTAACTAATTAAGGATGATAGTCAAGGATTTTGCTGGCCTTCCTTCACCCCAACATGGCTGCCTCTCGTAGTTACTTTTTTTTAGAAGAACTCGCCAAGCTTTTTATTCCAACGCAATGTTTATAGGTACAACTGTTGGGTCATGAGGAGTTCCCAACCACACATGTCTACCTAATTGCAGGTTACAAGAGAACTTGGCGAGCTTATAAGCCTCAAAGTTATAGTTTCTACGCTCATGAATGAAATTACAAAACTGAAAACCACTCTTATGCCCTATTACTTCATGTACTATAGCAGCATGGGGTCCTCCCGTCCTCTTGTTGATGTCGTCAATCACTCCCTGACTGTCACACACGCCACCGTGATCTTATGCAGATTAAGATCCTCTGCAAGTGATAGAGCTTCCCTGCAGGCGAATGTCTCGAGCATCACTGGGTCGGTCACACCGGGATACACCATCGCTGAGGACCCAAGGTAAATTCCTTGACTGTCTCTACATATTGCCGAAACTGCTCCTCCTCTTCTGTGGCGAGCGACCGCACCATCAACATTCATCTTCATACAGTCTTGGGGCGGCGCGAGCCATCTTTCCTCTGTGGGTCGGGGAGATCGGCCGACTCCAGAAGACCGCACAGTCGGCTTCTGTAGATGTTGCAGCTCATGTAAGTAGGAGTCCACAAAGGCGATGGTTTGTACCGGGCTCTGAAATATTGCCTCATGGATTGCTTTCCGCCGAACATACCAAACTGACCATAATGTTACCACCATTCTTGTGAACAGGTCATGGCTTTGTGTAGCATGCATCTCGAACATCCAGTGCTTGGCGTTTGTTTCTTCATTAGAAGTCATCTGTGCCACAAGTTGATCGTCTGAGAGAGCCCAAATACAGCGTGGCATGGTACATGAAAGGAGCACATGTCTCCATGAGTCCTCGCAGCCGCACAGGGGACATGCATCTTGGACGGCCATGTTTCACTTGCGTAGAACATCCGTGGTTGGAAGCGAATGCCTTGCTAGCCTCCACATGAACACTTTCACTTTGGATGGCACTGCCAAGTTCCAAAGTGATGTCCAGGATTTTTCTTCAGCTTGTTCGTTGGATGTCCCACTCCTTCCCTCGAGCCAACTCTCTCGTTGAAGTTTTGTTTTGATCATAAATTTATATGCTGAACTCACTGAAAATCTGCCTTTGCTGTCCGGTGCCCACGCCCAGAAATCTTCAGTGTTTCTAGTACATACCGAAATCCGCAAAATCGCCTCTGCATCAATGGATAAAAATATAGAACGAACCAGCCCCATACTCCAGGAAGCATTGGCATTGGCTGGCTGTAACAGCCCACGCCTCTGGTAGTTACTTTTATCCCTTCTCTCGTTTGGGCTCAGAAGTGGAGGTCGTAGATGTAACCAATTAAGGATGAAACCAAGGATTTTGTTGATTTTCTATTAGACTAAGTATATATTAGATATACGTGTTGTAACATAACCTGTATTTGTACGGTTCCCTCTTATAAATATATGACAGCCATACTCACCAAGGGTATCGAGCATTGTTTCAAACCCTAATTTGTCTAACATGGTATCAGACGACGCGTTCGATCTGCGCCATGCTTCCGCTTCCTCTGCCGCCGCCGCGTCGGCCTTCGCCGCCATGTCGCCTCCGTCGACCCTGGCGACGAAATCGCCGTTCATGGCGTCCGCCCCGCTCGCCTGGGCCGTCCGGCACTACCGGAACAGGGCTCTAAGCCGACAGCCAAATGTATGCCGACGGCCACCGTCGGCCTAATCCGAGCTATGCCGACAGCTAGATCCTGGCCGTCGGCGTACAACTGCCGTCGGGCTATCCCCGTCTACGCCGACAGCAGCCGTCGGCACAACACAGCCGTCGGCTTATCCCGGACTACGCCTACAGCTGCCGTCGGCATATACTGGCCGTCGGCATAGATGCGGGCCCGCCGACAACACTCATCACGGCCGGCTAACGACGTCAAATCTATGCCGACGGCCGTGACGGGTGGCCGTCGGCATAGATACGGGTGACACGTCACCGATCCAGAGCGCACCGACCAGGACCTATGCCGACGGCAGCCGTCGGCATAGGTGACACGTCATCGATCCGCGGCGCTGTCCATCTGCCCTGGCCGCAGCTATGCCGACGGCTTTGCCGTCGGCATAGTTTTTTTTTTCTTTTTTTCTTTTTTTCCATATAGTATTATTATTATTAAGCATACAGTATGTGTTAATAAGCATACATATAGATTGTGTTAATAAGCATACATATAGTATGTGTTAATAAGCATATAGTAAGCATACATATAGTTTTTTTT
>NC_041392.1:706426818-706430206 GCF_002162155.2 Triticum dicoccoides | reverse complement strand
CACCGCCGCCCCCTGCTCGCTGCCGCCCCGGCCGCCCCTGCCTCACCGTCCCCTGCCGCCCCTGCCTCACCGGCCGCGGCCGCCCCGGTGAGCTTTTTTTTTCATTTTTTTGCATTTTTTTACTGCTTGTTATGTGATAGATGCATGTTGTATGGATGAATGGATGGATTAATGTATACTGCTTGTTATAGCTTTGGTCAATTTAGTGATGTTGTCAAATGTTTTCAAATTTGAAGAATGAAATTGGTATTTTTGAGATGTTGTCAAATAGCTATAGTTTCATTTTGTGATGTTGACAAAATTGGTATCTGATGAGTAGTTATTTTATCATGATGATCTTGCTAAAAAATTGAAGAACAAAATTTGACACTTGATGAAAATTAGGATTTGAAGTATCATGATGATCTAAAATTAGGATTTGAAGTATCATAAAAATTAGGATTTGAAGTATCAAGATGTCATTAGCAATATGATTTTTTTTCATAGTTTGAAGTGTCAATGCTTTATGTGATGTGGTGTCGTCAAATTTTTTGACTCGGTAAAATTTACAGGCTTTGTGGTATTCATCTCCCTGGAGCCTTCGTCGTCTGGGTTTGGTCCGTGATCCTGCCGCTGCTCGACTACTTCCTCTACAGCGGAGGGTGAGCTATGAATCCACCTTCACCTCCTAGCCTCTTTTAACTAGATTAAATTTTCACATCAAGTCGCGTAACCTAGGTCTCCCGTCCAAAAGGGCTGCATCGATAAATATGCATTCAATTGCATATTTATCACCGCAGCTCTTTCGGATTGTCCAGCGCTTTCCACGGACAGCCCGAGGATGTGTAGATTGGGTACGTTGTTCATGCTCTACCCCGTTCCGAGACAGGATTTCGGCGGCGCCTCCCTGTTGTTCTCCGGATGCACATTCTCTCGGCATTTTGCCGAGACGTGTATTTGGAGAACAGCGGGGAGGTGCTGCCGAAATTTTGTCTCGGAATGGGGTAGAGCATGGACAACATACTCAATCTACACATTCTCGGGTGGGATTAGGACCCATCTTTACCTATTAGAGATGTAGGTGGATTAAATGTCGTTTCTCGTCAACCTTGTAAAAAATAAAATATTGATGTGAGTAATTTAAATGAATCCTTAATTTTGTTGTGTGGCTTCCAATAAAGTAGAGATGGCAGATAATCAGTGGATGTATAGTGGGTTTTTCCGTCGGAATCAAGTAACAACAGAGTGGATCGAGAAAACGGATGTGTTTTTGAAAGAGATATTCCGTAGTCCAATGAGGATGGTGCCAGAATGCCCGTGTGCCAGATGTAAGAGGCGTATCCGCAGAGATAAGAGTGAGATGACTAAGCACCTTCGCACGCATAGATTTATGCCCAACTTTAATATGCCGATAAACTTTGCCCAGCGGGACCGTGGTAGAGAGGATGTGATACGACAACGCGTCGCTGGTTATGAGGACGATGGGGTTAGAGACATGCTAGATGATGTCTTTGCTGCACAGCCGACACCTCCGTCACATTCAGCGAATGAACCGGAGGAGCCGGAGGAAACCGCAAAGGCCTTCCTGGAAATCTTGGCCTCGTCAAAGAAACCTCTCTATGAGGGTGCCAAGCTGTCTGTGCTGGATGCCATCTCGCAACTGATGGCAGTCAAGGCTGAGTACGGCTGTAGCCGAGGTTGCTTCGAAGCATTTCTGGGAGTATGGGCTAACAGCCTGCCTGAGGGCCATGAACTGCCGAAAACCATGTACGGTACGAAGAAAATCATGAAGGCGCTCTCGATGGACTATGAGAAAATACATGTTTGTCCAAAGAATTGCCTTTTGTTTAGGCATGAGTATGCGGATGACAAGTACTGTAGGAAGTGCGGTTCCTCTCGGTATATTGAGGTGGTCGATAAGCATGGTCAGAAGCAACAGCTAAAAATCCCTGTGAAGGTTCTTCAGTATCTTGATTTTATAAAAAGACTACAGCGCCTTTTCATCACCGAGGAGTCTGCCAAAATGATGAAGTGGCACAAGGAAGGGAAAAGGTACAATCCAAAAAAAATTGTACATCCATCAGGAGGTGAAGCATGGAAGTCATTCGATATAGAGTACCCGGAGGAAGCAGCCGAGGCTGGGAATGTCAGAACTGCTATAACAGGTGATGGGTTCAATCCATATGGTATGTCATCTAATCCATACAGCTGTTGGCCCGTATTTGTTATTCCGCTGAATCTCCCTCCCGGCGCCATAATGCAACGCAAGACCATGTTCCTGTCGCTTATAATTCCGGGGCCTAAATATCCGGGGAAGAATTTGAGTGTGTTTATGCAGCCGTTGGTGGATGATTTGCACCATTCTTGGTACTTCCCGAGGTTGACATACGACCGACATCTGCAGAAAAATTTCTTGATGAAAGTTTGGCTACAATATTGCATGCATGACTTTCCCGGTTATGCCTTGTTCTGCGGATGGTGTACAAGTGGAAAGATGCCTTGCCCAGTGTGCATGCAGGCCTTGATTTTCATTTGGCTGAAGAAGGGTGGCAAGTATGTTGCATTTGACCTGCATCGACAGTTCCTCCCTCCAGACCATCCTGATAGGGAAGACAAGAAGAACTTCACAAAAGGCAAAGTTGTCCATGAAGTAAATGAGATTCCAACGTTTTCTGGTGAGGATGTGCTTGCTCAGCTGAAAGCTCTTAAGCCTGCCGGTGAGGGGAAAGGCAAAGGCAAAGGCAAAGGCAAAGCCACAGGCGAAGACGAGGGCGAGGGCAAAGGAAAAAGTAAAGGGAAAATTTTTGAAGGATATGGTGAGACGCACAACTGGACTCACATTACCCCCTTCACGCAGCTTCCCTATTTTAAGGACCTCAAACTTCCATACAACATAGACGTGATGCACACCGAAAAGAATGTCGCAGAGTCCCTTTTTCACATGATCCTCAACATTCCTGATAAGACAAAGGATAATGTTAATGCTAGAGTTGATCAACAGAATATTTGCGATAGACCACGTCTACACATGCAGCCTCCCACAGGCAGTCGAAAATCTTGGTTCAAGCCAGATGCTGACTTCGTACTTAAAAAGGATCATAAGATGGAGACATTCAAGTGGCTGAAACACGTCGTGAAGTTCACTGATGGTTATGCGTCGAATATAAGTAAGGGGGTCAATCTTTCAACGGGCAGAGTGACCGGGCTCAAGAGTCATGACTATCATGTATGGATTGAGCGGATTATGCCGGTGATGGTTCGGGGCTATGTTCCCGAGCGTGTCTGGCGTGTGCTTGCGGAGTTAAGCCATTTCTTCCGCACGCTTTGTGCTAAAGAAGTATGTCCTGAGAAGATAAAAGAAATGCATAAGAAGGCGCCGGAGTTGATATGCAAGCTAGAGAAGATCTTC